>NW_027468650.1:29568844-29636344 GCF_046254945.1 Alosa pseudoharengus | reverse complement strand
GCTGTGTTTTTTTTTTTTAAAAACAGCCTTGATCCTTTGGGTCGGATCAAAGTTTCGCCTTTGATATATTAACCCCTTGATGTGTGTGTGTGACTGGGTGCATCTGTGTGTGTGTGTGTGTGTGTGTGTGTGTGTGTGTGTGTGTGTGTGTGTGTGAATGCACAGGCCTTTCTTTAACACCAGATGGTCTCCAGCGCCACGCTGAGTCAAGAGCATCTCCCACCTGCTGCTTTAATTATGGCGTAGGAGGGGTGGGGCAGTGGAGCTGGAGAGAGGCGGACGTGCGCACTGACCCTCGACTCCTCCCCTCCCTTCCCGCCGGTACCTCCACAGGTATCTCCGGCAGCCCCTTTTCCCAGGTGTGAGCAGGGGTTATCGCGATGGAAGCACGGTGTATCACTTGGGGCCAGAAGTCACATTTGATCCGACGTGCCGAACCGATACGGGCGAGGATTCTGTCATGTCACACACCTAGTTTGTGTCGCCTCGTCTTTGTGAGGTTGAGTTTCACTAGCACATGAGGTGTCTGGTGGGATGGTGGAGTATCACTTTCTCCGAATCGTGTTTTGCGTGCCATTATTTAATTTCCCCCTGCAGCTGCCTCTGCCTCCACTGATCAGTCACCATTCAAATGAGAATTATAAGCACCCTGAGCCACGCATCAGAGCACAGACCTGGGCCAGATCTAGGCCAGGGCTGGGCCGAAATCCGAGCCAGATTTGCCAGCTATCCAAGCTTCGATCTGCAGGGTGGACCCCCATCAGATTAAGCTCCCTCCTCTCACAGCTTGTGAGCCTCTGGTCTGCCACCCTTCCATCCACAACCACCATGACCACATCACTCCCTCCCCCAGCCCCAAACCTCCAATGCACCCCCCCCCCCCCTCCCAATCATTCAATCCTCAGCACCTCCCTTAATGCTCCTCACATCTCGTCTCCTCTCTTGTCCTGACATCTGACATTTCGCTCCCCTCTGTGAATCTGGAGGCCCTTTTAAGTGTGAAGGAGGTCCTGGTGCGCCTCCATCTTCCAAGTAATCCATCCCACCCAAAAAAAAAACAATCTTTCACTATCTGGTCCACTCTAGATTTCCCCACTGATTGCTATCCCCACACTGATGTCAGTAGAGACGCATAAAGAGCAGACAGCCAACATCTCAGAGCACAATGCTGAAAATGTCCCAATTTAAGGCAACACTATGTAGTTTGTTTGCCTTAAAATAACAGCTTCCAACTCATGTAATATGGAGTGTGCCATATTTGAACCAGGAACGCTTGATATTACTGTACAGGAACATGATGTCCTAGCTGACACCAGACTGATTCTTAATCAAACTTTCCAGGGACGTAACCAACAGTGAAATTACACTTAAATTGATGCTACATTACACTTAAATTGATACAATACTACTGCATTTCGTTGTCTTTGTACTTGAACTTTGCACAATGACAATAAAGTTTAATCTAATCTAATAAACTCTTATATAATCTGTTCATTCAAGTACAGCAAACACATTATTTCTTGTGAATGAAGGTTTTAAATGCAGTTGTTTACTCAGTTATAAAGAAAATACAAGTCTGGGTCATTTAACCCTGACACCATCTATCAATACAGTATAAAGCTCAACCCTTGAGTTTTTGGTGATTCAGAGATGGGTTTAAATGAGAGGGTGGCCTTAAAAGTTTGTCTGGGTTAACCCAAGCTAGTAGGAACACGACCCTTTCCAGTCTGTTTCTGATGCACTTGGTCGTCTGGTGATAAGTGGTCAATCAACTATGTGAGGGGGTGTGGGTGATGTAGGTGATATTGTTATTAAAAATGTAAAAGTTTTACAAATGTAAATCCAAAATTCCCCTAATAGTCCAGAATTGGATCGTTGCTCTCTGCTGTTTGCTTTGCTTGGCTTCTTCTGCAGTCCCAGTGTCAGATGTGCCACAGTCTCCCAGTTAAGCACTCGGCTCCTATATAAACACAGCTTCAGGAATTCAGCTTGATTCATCGCTAATGTATTCAGCCCAGTCTCTGCAGGAGCCCCTCGTTCAGTCGAGTGTTTTCTCCGCCGCGCATCGCAGCGTGTCAGATCTGTAGGAAGCCTGGAGGCTTCTCCCAGGAGGACGTTGGTGCAGTCGTCCAACATAAACGGGGTCGCGAGAAAATTCCTCATCCAGTTGTTTTGATTTTGCTTCAAATTAGAGCGTACTCCAGCAAATGTGAGTGGGCACGCTGTGATTGAAAAGTGATATCATGTGCAAACGGAAATTATCCTGCACATATTCTACATGACTGAAGGATTTTTGTCGTCACCATGCAGTATAGTTCTTTCCTATCAATATTCACATTCTACATTATACACTTTGCCAAATAATTCAATTAGAATAAAAATGTTTATGGATTTATATGTAATATAATATAGCTATTATTCTTTAAATTCAAATAGAGGAGTTGCTCAGTTTTGTAGAATAAACTTGTATATATGTATATGTAATATACGTGTAAGTGTGCCATATGTCGTTTAGTGGTTCACTTGCTGTGTACAGTGTACAACTTTGGAAAAGAGCCACGATGCAGTGATTAAAAGAGACCAAACGGAAACACTCTCCACACACAAGCTCCATAAAGAACAAGGAGCTGGGAGTTTTGGACTGTTCCTATTAATAAACTGTTGTGTGAAGTGCCTAACCAGGTTATTAATATTCATTACACATTATCTGGGTGAGTGGTGGAGGGCTCAACAGCTGCTCTCAACATACACACACACACACACACACACACACACACATACAAAAACACACACACCATATACTCTACTTCTCTCAAAATACATACACACACACATATATATCTTTGCTCCTTCAAATCATGCACCCACGCACATCCATATGCCCCCCCCCAACACACACACACACACACATGAACACACATGCACACACCCACACACACACACGTGAACACACATGCACACACACACACACACAGACAGACAGATACACAGGGAGGTTGTCAAGATGCAACATCTCCCCATTTAAAAGGGTCATGCAAATAAGCGGCTGCGCCCAGAGGCCGGCTCCTCCCTGACAAACACCAGGGACCTGCCGTGCGCTGCTCCATAATTGCCGCTCATGAGACCGGGCCCTGTCATACGGTCATACTCCAGTGGGCACCACTGCCTCTGCCCAGCCCCCCATCCCCTACCCCCCTGCCACCCCGCCACCCCGGGTATCCGTCATTGGCATTCCGCAGGCGCGGGCGCACCAGCGAGGCCGGCCTCCTCAAGCAGGGAGAAAACGTGTCATACCAGCGCTGTGGCTGTTCCTATCAGACAGGTGTCACCGCGGCGACTCGTCGTTGTCACTCACACCGCTCTCTGGCTCGGCACAGAGGCTCTCTGACAAGACAAGATCCTCACCGAGCGCCTCGCAGCCCGCTGTGGCCGGGGATGCAACGGCTGGAAAATATTTGCAGACTTTTACCTGAAGCACTTTTACCTGTAAAACATTTCCGTAGAAAAATACATTACAACCATATTCCATATCATTTTTCATTTTCATATTTCACATTTGTGTAAGGAACGGAAATATATGTAAGGAACAACATACAGCTACCTGGTTCTAATTGCAAAGTAAACCCAGGAGCCAGAGGGGTCTTGTGACACCCTGGAGTTTATTTGGCTAGACTGACTGACTGGCTACATGTTATTCCACTTATCAAATGACTACAGGAACAAATTAATAATCCAATATTTAACTTCTATTTGGAATAGTCTTAATATAATATTTAACAGATGCTTTCTAGTTTCATTCCAATCTATCATATGACAAGCAGTGAAAGGAAAACCATATATTAGCCACTTATTAGGTATTAGGCATATGATCAAATATGTGAGAAAATGTCGAAATACCTCAAATGTTCAATCGCAATTGAGTATTCCACAGAGCAGTGCAGTATAAAACATTAATACATGAGGTGCTGCAATTGTATCTCAGCAATAATGACCTGTGATGGTACATCATTGAGAGTTGGCATATCCCGTGGGTAGAGAATCGTTAAGCATCTTGGTGTAACTGTGTCACATCAGCCACAGGAGCATGTTATTGGAGCAGAGAGGGAAGATAGATGGAGAAAAGAGAGGGAGAGAGAGAAAGAGAAAAAGAGAGGAAGACCGAGAGGGGTCAATAGAGAGAGAGACAGGAATAGTTATATATTATAATATATCATTTAGAATTGATATAATATTAGAGACAGGGGAGGGGGGTTGGAAAGATAGACAGTAAGGAAATGGAAGATAGAGTGGCAGGAACAGAGAGAGAAAGGGAAGATACAGAAAGTGATTCTGGGGTGAGAGGAAACATTTCAGCTGTGAAGCCATTTAAAAGTCACTCTGTGAACTTGTCCGCAATGGATTTCAAAGGGGACCAAAAGAAAAGGCTTTCCTTGGCACGAACAGGGAAAAAGGGGGAAAAGAGGGAAAAAAAGTGAAATAATTCTATGCAAAAAGATCAATGACTTCACCATCTATGCAGTGGCACATAAAAAAGGCAGCCCTTCATGTGACAATCACGGCTGATTTCTTACACAGGCACGATGAAGAGCGGAGCTGGCTGAAGAGGGGGATGGACATCGGTGTGCAAGGTGATGAGTGCTAATGACCAGAGCACAGACGTCAGCCCCTGAATAACTTTAACTCGTCTAGTCTAGTGAGTTTTTATGCCACAGGTTGGCGGCTTTTTTTTCAGCACCCCCCCCCCATCTCCACTCGCCCCCCTTTGAAGATTTTTGGTCTCATCTGTGAATAATGCAAACAACAGCTGCTGATGCTATTTGATCAGCGGCGACACCTTCCTTCCTTTTCCTCGCACCTCAAGCGGCCAGCGTTAAAGAAAAAGCGATGTAAGATGCAGGGGAAGGTGTGGTTTTCAGGTTTGGAAAGAAGGGATGAAAAACAAATGGTGGTGGAAAATAAATAAATAATTTGTAGTGAAATATAGAAAGACAGCACATGACGACAGGTAGCAGCCAGGCTTTTTTTGGAGGGGTGGGGGAGGTGGGTTCATGCATTCCTCCGCGACGCTGGAGAGTCTGGGATGTCTCACACCCACCTACTGTTGAAACATTTTTATCATAAATAATCTCAAAAATATGAATATCCACTGGCAGAATGGATTTAGGCACCAGTATCACACAGATTAACACATTCTCAAATTATATTTTAATGTTTAGTTTAACATTTGTATTATACAGGACCCTGTTTGCATTTTTGATAAATTGTTTTAGAAATTCATGCACTTAGTTAAGCCAGATAAAAATCAAATGACCTTGATTAGTGCTTGTACTGTCCCGAGTGACTCTGATATAAAATTAATTCCTGGTCCAAGGCTGCAAGAACTAAGTAGAATAAATACTATACTAAGGGAATAAATGAATTAAAATAAATGTGATCACTGCTATTGAAACAAGCCTGGTTAAATCCACTTGGGAGTCTTGCTTTAGGGATTTTTGGTATGTTTGTATTTTTCCAGTTCTCCTGCTGAGTAAAAGCAAGAGTGTTGACAGTGGTGGTACTCAGCTCGCAAAATCAAATGAGCGACAGCAGCTTCAGAGGTTGACAGCTCGTCACCGGTGACTGTGAGCAAGGCAAAGGGCACAGCTGGTGAGGACAGAGACTCGGCAGAACTATCTCTCTCCGCCACCGCTGCTGCTGCTGTGGCACCAGATCCTCACGCGCGTCCTCCTCTCAACGCAATCTTCCTGGCCCATCTCGCAGGCACTCTTCAGCCTAGCGTGTGTGCCGGTTTGCTATCCCGATAGGAAATGCATCTAGAAAACTGTGCTTTCATCCGACGCTTCACAGAGCCTGACGTAGACTGCAGCAAATTAGACCTCTTAAAAGTGATGACATAAAACTCTGTAAGGCTAGGTTGTAAGTCAGCACCTAATTATTATAAATGATGTTTGCAGAGATTAGCCAGTGTTTTATGAAATCTGAGAGGTGTGAGTCCTGCCTGCTCATCAGAAAACAGGGGCAGGGCACCCTTGCAGACATTAAAAAGTCATTATGCAGCACGCAGGCTGCACTGATGATCTAAGAAAAAATAATTACCATTCTCCCTTTTAGTCACTAATTGCTGTCAGTTCAGAGTCACTGTGCTTTTTTCCTTGTCAGGGATATTAAGCGTGGCGGCCAGTGAAAATGTGTGTGTCTGCTGTTGATGCAGTCAACACGGGGCAGACTACAACTAAAATACTCCCGCCACCCGCTTGCTAATGGGCCTCCTGAATAATTCAAGAATGGTGATAATAAAAAGGGAGAGAGGGAGAGAGAGAGATGGAGGGGAGGGGTGAGAGAAAAAAAGAAAGAGTAAGTCATGAGAGGGGGAGTCAGGGGAGAAGAGAGGCAGAGTCAAATCGAAATAAAGAGAAAGAGACCCAGACCCATGGAGCAACAGAGAAAAGGGATAGACAGTCATGGAAAGAATAATAGAGGGACAGAGGAGAGAAAGATTGTGTGTGTGTGTGTGTGGGGGGGGGGGGGCACCTGTCTTGCATCACTGTGTTATGAGCCCAGGCAGAGCTGTAATTTGCTGTCAGCACTCAAAGATCCCCCCCCCCCACCCCACCCACACACACACATACACACATACACACACACACACCAATTCCCACCCCAACAACTTGGAAGAGGAGGCATAATTCCTATGGAATTTTCATCCTTCATGATGAGGAGTCAGGGAGGAATACCAGGCAAGGCAGGCAGGGAGAGGGGAGCGTGGAATGGGGAAAGCCTGGCAGGAAAAGCCTGGAGATTTGTAGCCTCCTCAATGTTTTCTGTCATACGTTCTCCAGGGAGGTGAGAGGTGTATGAGACACTAGGACAGGGGTGGGCAACTAATTTCCCCAAGGGGCCACATGACAAACTGGGACTGTTGAGGAGGGCCGGACCCAAAATACCGAACTCAAGTCTGAACTCAATTCTGTCCAATTCTATTCTGTTCTTGTATAACATTAAGTAAATCATATGGTTTTGTTTACTACTCGTAAGAACAGATGAAAATGTGAGGGAGACCAAGGAAAAACAGCAATAGGCTATTTAATCTATGTCCAGTATTTAATCCTCATTCTCGAAAAGGCCATGAAAATGTGAAGGAGTCAGTACAACCGGCCTGTGCCACCATTTCATCAACACTCAGCAATATTTCATCATTAAATCATTACCATCATTAAATTAACTCTATGCAGAATTAGACTATGAAAATGTGGAGCAGACAATAGTAGGCTGTCATTAGTTAATCAACATGCACAAAGAAAACTATTTTAAAAATGTAGGCTATGTTTTTGCTTTAACTTTATGCACAAAACTGTGATTGGTCAACTCGCCCTGTGTGTTGAGCTGGCTGCTTCAAGCAACCTGTGGGTAGTAGCATCATACTAGTTCGCTAACATAAGCTTTGCAAATAAACTCAGACATATTTTGGTTACAGAGACAGGGTTATCCGAATGTAAACTGTCTATCTGCCAGTAACGTTTTGAAATGAACACTGTATTGCCAACAAACAGCAGGAGTTCGTTCTGACAACCTTTGCGGTGGTGTGCGACGCAGACATAAGAGACACAAAACTTTGAAAGGTTTACGCCGACTTAAAGGCAACTGCATTGTGTCGACGCAGAAGCATAAATTCTATTTACCAGCACATCAGTGAGGGTGTTTACATCGTATGCATCCACGCACAAATGTATGTGCGTACAAATAGCAGTCGCTTTCAAAATAAAAGCAACGATATTGATTTGCGTGCATTATCTCTATGCTAGGCTCTTGAATTGTTCTTTTTGACGGACCTTACGCGGGCCGGTCAGGGAAAGCCCACGGGCCGGATGTGGCCCACGGGCCGTATGTTGCCCATGTATGCACTAGGAGGTTCTAGTGCACTGACACCTACGCTAACACAAGCACACAAACACACACACACATAGACATAGACACACAGAGACCCACATGCACATGCACACACATGTACACACACACACACACACAGATATAGATAAACACAGACACACACACGCACACACACACATACACCCACACATTATCTCTCTTTCACACACACACACACACACACACACACACACACACACACACACAGACAGACACACACAGACACATGCACACACACACACAGACACATGCACACACACGGGAGCCGTCAGGGCTAACGGCGAAGGGTGAAGGCGAGGTGCTATGGCAAGGAATTGACAGGAGCATGGTGCCAAATTGGGAGATCTCTCCCCTTCTCTCTCTCTCTCCATTTCTCTCTCTCTACCGCTCTCCCTCTCTATCTCTCTCACTCCCTCTTCTTTGCAGTTTCTCCCTCCCTCCTTCTATAAGTCTGTCTCCCTTCATTTCATCTGTGTCCTGTTTTCTCTATCTTACTGTCTCCCTCTCTCTCACTCACTCATTCCATCTGATCTGTCTCTAATAGGGGTGTGCATTGGCACTGCCCTCACAATTTGATTAGATTACGATTCACCAGGTAACGATTCGATTCAATTCGATTCTACGATGCATTGCGATGCATTACGATGCATCAAAATTCTACTGCACACAAGGCAAATTTTGAGGTCATTAGGGCAATACAAGCAGTCAGATATTGAACAACAGATTTTATTGGCTGCTATGTGTGTATTATCACTCTCCTGTATCTTTGACATAAATATCATTAAATAAAAAAAATTGAATGGTACAGGGTATTGTATATGGCATTTTAATAAGTTTAATAATTTAAACACATTGTAAAACTTAAAGCCCAAATTTGGAGACATCCATGCATGTCGAAATTTGTTGCAAATTCAAAACTGGATTACTCTGGAACGGCTAACTGTACAGGGGACTGCTTTACACCTTTCTGTTCGGTAAGGTTAGCTGTTTATTCTGATATATGGTTTGTTAGATAGATAGATAGATACTTTATTGATCCCCAGGGGAAATTCAAGTTATGTGTTGAACGAAGGGTTCGTGAAGTATCCCACCGATATGAATGGGTAGGGAGATGGGCGCAGAACCTTCAGTATTGACTTATATTATTTACTTTTCTCATGAACCGTTCACCACAGCAATTAACGGCTAACATAGTTTAAAAGTTGAGAAAAAGCTCTTTCATGTGATGTGATAGGCTACTTGTGATGTCTGTGTGATGAGTAGGCTCGTTCGCGAGTAGGCCTAGTTCAACTGAGAAGAATGGGTGAATTTGGATGCACTTTCTTTCTTGCGGTGCGCTGTCACTTTCTCCACTGCGTAAAAGACTAAATTAATCTGCGCTGTGAATGCTTATTTTGACAGGCCGCAAAACATTTAGTTGGACGCAAAACAGAATATCGAAAGAAGGGGACACCAAGGCCACCGTGGCCTGTAAACCTCTGATTTTGAATGATTCTGAAGGGGCATCACAACCACCTCAAGGGGCAACGATGGCCATGGCCGTCGTGAAATTCCTACCCTGCACATACTGCACACACAGTAACGAAGCCAACTCAGGAGGCCAACGATCGACATGGTTCGTGAAGTTAGTTGTATTGCCAACGTGCTTGATTTTAGTGTGGCAGGTTTTACACACCGCGTACGTCTTGTCTAGTTTCTCATTAACTTCGTAGAATCCGAAATGTGCCCAGATGTCAGCTTTCCAAGCTTTGGGTGCGTTTTTAATTACCCTTCTATCGCGTTCATCTCCCTCCATCATCTTGATTCTTTAGTGTTGTTGTTATGCTAGCTAGTGCTGCCGCTTAGCATGTACATGTAGCTACAGGCTGCGCATGTCATTACAACATTGCTCCGGAAATGCCCCCAGAAGTAATTGAAACTTCACAACTTTATTGTCCACTCAAGGCCAGAAAATAAACAGTGACATAATCGATTATGGCACGTTGCCGCATCGGTGCTGAATCGCGCATGCCCCGCATTGCAATGCATCGCCGAATCGATTATTGTTCACACCACTAGTCTCTAATACTCCCTCCTTTATACCCTCTCTCTCTCTCTTTCTCATTCTCTCCCTCTTTCTCTCTCTCTCTCTTTCTCTCTCTCTCTCTCTGTTGGTGGGTTAGTAAATAGCTGCCAACCTCGCGGTGTCTCTGTGCTGAAATGAGTGTAGACACGCCTCACATGAGGAGGGGAGACTCCTACCCCTCAGAGTCTGGTTTCCCCGCATATTTGTATAATGAGCCAGGGCACCTTGTGAATACTCGAGTGCTCGGTGTGTGTACCAGAATTAATGTCATACAAGGAGGCGAGTCAGCCAGTGGTGTTCGGAGCACATGGCAACCCTCTCATCCGCGCCGTGAACTCGCTGGGGCGCCGATGAATCACTATGCAAATACTGACTTCAGTGTCTCAGGTGTCTGACGGTGTTCACGCTTTTTAAAGTATTGATATTATGAGGTCATCTGACAGTGTTCCCTCAGCTAGATTAGATCATTTCCAATTCTGTTTTTGAAATAGTCTTCTCTCTCACATTATATCAAGTGTCCTTATTACAGTTTATTTACCAGAGTGATAAAGAACACTATGTTCTAATACCATGTAACTGTCTTGTTATTACATATGACTAACCATTACCTAACTTTAGCACCAAACCTATTTTAGCACATACCTGCACTACACTTACATTAATTAAGTATTGACTACATGCTGCCTTAGGGCACATCATGAAGTGTGTGCCTTACAATTTTAGCAGCCTTATCAGGGGAGTTTGGTGTCTGAATATAGCAGCAGCCGTTCCCTGCAGTACTGTGTGCCTCCAACATTTCCTTCCCCCTTTCCTGCTCCCGCTGCTCCCCTCTGAAGTTCCCTTTCCTGCCGCGCTGCGCGGCACATTCCCACCTTTCTCTCGGGCAATCGCAGCCCTATTTCATCACACCAACCACAATACACACTGCAAAACCTCATTATGAAGTTAAAACTAACTTTAGCTGACTTAATGGTGTTTGTGACTCTTATGTCAACCAACTTAATACTGTTAGTAATTGTTACTTAAACTCCCTTAATGTTATTTGGGATTGTTATCATTGTGTAAATGGCAAGTTATAAAAGTGATATAAAAAATAGAGCATCATAACATAACACACACAGCACTGCAATGAATGGCAGGATATTCCTCTGCACAAGACCCATCTGTCATACTTTAGGGAAAGTTATTAAACTTTTTAATGATTGATCATTAAAATGGCGCCATAAAAAAGAAAAATAAACGTGACTATGACAAAGCCTCTATTAGAGAACATTGCACAGAAATTCCCTCTGAATGTTGCCGCAGCCATAACCATCACAGTTGAATCATTGCGTCCTCTTCCCCCTTCCCTCTTTAAGTGGCAGTCATGTCAGCAGATAAATGTTTATGTGTCACCACTACAAGTCTTTTTTTCCACCATTGCCGCCGCACAATACGCCATCTGCTCCACACAACACAGGAAAGCCATAAATGCAGAAGTTCGACTTTCTTTCCCTATTAATGAACAATTACAATCTCTTATTATGACCGCCGCGCAGCGAAGGGGCGGTCATATAGGTTTAGTCAGATTTTTTTTTTTTTTTTTTCGCATGTCCAAATTTCCGTCAATGATTCCCGGGACACTGAAAGACCGGGGTAGACGAAACTTGGTGGGCATGTAACCCCATATGGATAGCATGGAACCATCGTTTTTCGTTTTGATCTGTAGCCCCCCCGCTGGACTGCACCCCCCGAAAGGAGGGTAGGGCAGACACAGTTTTCTGGGAATATCTCGAGAACCGTAGGGCCTAGGAGGTCCACCTTTTTTTTGTATGTTGATCTCAAGGGGGCATGTCAACCCATCCCATTACCACTTATTTCATGTATAGCGCCACCTAGTTAAAAATTAAAAAGCAAAAAAGTAGGTGTTTTCATCACAATATCTCTGGCTGACATGGTCAAAACTGCACGAAATTGAAAGTGTAGGATCATTATGACACCCTCCGAATGCATGCCAAGTTTTGTGTACTTTTGTTCATGGGGGGCCTTCCAATAAAATAATTTATGTGTACATTTAGTGACGTACACCAACAAGGATTCCCGGGACACTGAAAGACCGGGGTACACAAAACTTGGTGGGCATGTACCCCCACATGGATAGCATGGAACCGTCATTTTTCGTTTTGATCTGTAGCCCCCCCGCTGGACTGGACCCCCCGAAAGGAGGGTAGGCCAGACACAGTTCTCTGTGAATATCTTGAGAACAGTAGGGCCTAGGATGACCATTTTTTTCCGTATATTTGCCTCCAGGGGTCATGTTAACCCATTTCATGTGCACACATGTGCACAAACAGATACACACACACACACACACACATTCACAGTAATCATACGTATGACACATACTCACACAGTAGACATATGTACGCTTCCATGCACAGGCACATACGCACACACACAAGCACGCACACACACACACACACACACTCACACACCCACACACATAACATAAACATAACACAAACAATCAAGAATTTCTCAGAATTATGAACAGGCAAGATGGAGGTGGGGTTGTATAAAATGAATTTTTCATGTGAAATCTATGAACTAATCATGTTTTGGTACTTGTTGTATAGCAGATACCAGTGAGAATTGAGTGTGGATAATGCAATTTAGTGAGACAGTTAGAATCATATAGGCCTTTCAGCGTGATTTCTTTTTGTGGAAAAAATGTGCTGGACTGGGCGGCGGTCATATTTTGTACCGCTCTGCGGTACATCTAGTTTCCATAGTTGTAATGGGTGATGCAGGGCCTCCCCAGGCACTGTGCTGTCATTTAACATAACGCAAAGTTCCTCCGGGCGTCTAGGCGAGATGAAAGAATTTCCTCCTGCGATGCGTTTTAAAGCTGAACCGCGTTTCATTATTTAGCGTTGTTGACTCTTGCTTGGAAAGGCTAATGAGACATTAGCTCATTTATCTCAAAAAATGAAACAATGCAGAGAGGCCTAATGGAAAGGGTAGGGTGGGGAGGCGGTTGGGACGCGGGAGCAGAGTTGACTTGGCTGTGTGAAATCGGGGATGATTGTGCTAAACTGCCTGGCAGCGGGAGGTGAGAAGCATAAAGGTTCTCTCTCTCTGCATCTCGCTGTATCTCTCTCTCTCTCTGCGTCTCTCGTGGTGGAGGTGCGAAGCCAGAAAGAGAAGTGCAAAGAGGTCAGGCTGGAGACACTTCGGAGAAGGCTTGTGAAAACATGAATGAAAACGTGAAAAATACCAAATAAAAGTAATCAAACACAAGAGTGGCAAGGCTGATTTTAACTCAAGGACAGCGCTCTCAATAGTGTAGGGTTATGTGGGGTTAATATGGTTGGGGAACCTCAGTTTTCCCTATTCTAACCAGGATAGATAGTCGTGTTGTTGTTTTGCTTTCATTCTTTAATTCATTCATTGTTATGTTGTTTGTTCCTATTACCCCTCTCTAAGCTACACTCAATGTCACATTTCCTTCTCTTAAAAAAATACCCCAAACCAGTTTCATGTCCAAGAGAGCTTCAGAATAATGAGACCTTCCCCAGGTTGCTATGGTGACTGCGACAAAACTGTCAAGTTCCAACTCTTTCAAATATCTCATGTGGGGTCTCCAGCACATCTGTCAAAGAGCCACTTTCAACACGGATCATCTTTTTTTCCTTTCTTTACTCTCGTTTTTTCTAAAGCAGTGTGCATTTTATTTCTGGTGAAATGAGCGCATTGGTGAGACTATTTTTCAGCAGTGCACAGCTAGCTCCCGATGAGCCAAGCCCCTCAAAGAGAAGTGTGTTGAATAAATAAAATGTGGTGCTGCTATTGTCCCCCACCCTCCCTCTGTCTCTCCCTCACTGGGGCACAGTACTGCGGATGGCAGTTAATTCAATTCCAGCGACAAAGGCGAGACTTGTAGGCTTTGAAACCTCATTCTCTCTAACAAAGCTCTTGTAATCTACCACAATTGTGTTGACCTGTTAAATTGTGCAGATAATGACAAATACAAAACGCAGATGAATAAATGAAATATTTATCATCAGTGTTCATCTGTGTTCTGACAAACATAATGAAAACGCTCTTTAGTCTTTGAAAGCTTATGATATTGTTATTTCCTGATTGGGCTGATTGTTGACAATCTGAAAGAGAAACTCTGAACAAAACCACACTAATGTAACCATGACACTAGGACACTTCTACATTGATTTATTTCTGTGAAAAAACACTGCATCTTATTCATCATATCTCATTTGTATATGAGGATGACCAGCATCCACACATGAGGCCACACATGCCTTGTTTTGTTTGTGCTACCTAAGGCACACAAGAAATGGGACGTGACAAAGGAGTCAAGGTAACAGTTTCTGCCGCATAAATTCCTTAATTCCCCTCAGTGGTTCTCCTGGGAAATGTTTTTTTTTTTCTTCTTTTTTTCTCTCTGTCACAATCCCACCTTCAAAACTGAATGGCTTTCAAGTGGTTGGCTCCCTGAAAGATGTCTTTGGTGTGACCAAAGGGAGGGTTACAGGGTTGACGGACATGAAAGACGAGGGCCCTGAAACTTTAATCAGGGCTAGGGAAGTGGTCACCGTGAAGCTAAAGAGATGAGATCCAAGCTGGCTTTGATTGCCTCACCATTTCGTATCCATAGTCTTTACATCAAATTGTCTTTCATGCTTTCAGTCACAGAGCTGATGGGCATTAGATGCATCACTGATAACTGGGGACAAGAACAATTTCTGTTAAAAAAAAAAAATCCAACAATGATATCCTTCTATGTAACACGTAAGGGATAATGTATGGAACGCCGGGCGGTCATTATCGGGAAAATAATTCCAGACAGGATGAACCGGACCTCGCCCTGAAGGGACTTATTGCTTCGCCCTGAAGGGACTTATTTACCGGCTACTTGCCAAAACAAAGAAATAAACTCCACATTGAGTCTCTTTTTTATTATGACCGCCGCGCAGCGAAGTGGCGGTCATATAGGTTTAGTCAGAATTTTTTTTTTTTTTTTTTTCTTTTTCGCATGCCCAAATTTCCGTCAATGAGTCCCGGGACACTGAAACACCGGGGTACACGAAACTTGGTGGGCATGTAACCCCACATGGATAGCATGGAACCATCGTTTTTCGTTTTGATCTGTAGCCCCCCCGCTGGACTGGACCCCCCGAAAGGAGGGTAGGGCAGACACAGTTTTCTGTGAATGTCTCGAAAACCGTAGGGTTTAGGAGGACCATTTTTTTTTTGTATGTTGATCTCAAGGGGCCATGTCAACCCATTCCATAACCACTCATTTCATGTATAGCGCCACCTAGTTAAACACAAAAAAGTAAAAATGAGGTGTTGTAATTGAAGGTATCTGTGACCTAACATAGTCAAAACTGCACGAAATGTGTAGGATCATTATGACACCCTCTGTATGCACGCCAAATTTTGTGGAATTCCGTTCATGGGGGGCCACACAATAAATTAATTTATGTTACTATACACCAACTGGCCTGTAGGTGGCCGGAGACAGTTTTCTGTGAATATCTCGAGAACCGTAGGGCCTAGGAGGTCCACCTTTGTTAAGTATGTTGGTCTTAAGGGGGCATGTCAACCCATCCCATTACCACTTATTTCATGTATAGCGCCACCTAGTTAAAAATTAAAAAACAAAAAATTAGGTGTTTTCATCACAATATCTCTGGCTGACAAGGTCAAAACTGCACGAAATTAAAAGTGTAGGATCATTATGACACCCTCCGAATCCATGCTTTCGTTCATGGGGGGCCTTACAATAAAATAATTTATGTGTACATTTAGTGACGTACACCAACAAGGATTCCCGGGACACTGAAAGACCGGGGTACACAAAATTTGGTGGGCATGTACCCCCACATGGATAGCATGGAACCGTCATTTTTGGTTTTGATCTGTAGCCCCCCCGCTGGACTGGACCCCCCGAAAGGAGGGTAGGGCAGACACAGTTCTCTGTGAATATCTTGAGAACTGTAGGGCCTAGGATGAACATTTTTTTCCGTATGTTTGGCTCCAGGGGTCATGTTAACCCATTTCATGTGCACACATGTGCACAAACAGATACACACACACACACACATACATTCACAGTAATCATACGTATGACACATACTCACACAGTAGACATATGTACGCTTGCATGCACAGGCACATACGCAGGCACACACACAAGCACGCACACACACACCCACACACACACACAGGGGCGCCTGCAGGAATTAATGCTATGGTACGCACACCCGACCCATCGACCCCCCCCCGCAAAAAAAAAAATTAAATACGCGTGGACAATATTTGTCCGTTTCCCGGTTTAGCCGTGCATTGGTCAGCAAAAAATTAGCCTACATAGCATAACAACATCCACATGCAATAATACAACAACAACGTCTACTATGACCTATTCATTTAGACAACTTGATACAGCCCTATACAGGCTAAAGTTACCTTGTTTTGTTCTTGACGTCTGGTAATGCAGTCTAACGTTCTGACAAGCACACCAGTTGCCTACCTTGTTCTTGCCCATCTGGAACTCCTCTAGCTTTGCTGCCTCCATACTATCTGTTGTTTAAACTTGTGATCGATCCATCATGAGTATTGAATTAGTGAATTAGCTCAACATTGTGTGTTGATAACCACATATAGATAGATAGCCGAGTAAAAGAAAACAAGTAGCCTACGTGCCTGCATGCGTATTGTGTCTCCTGCTCAAACAAAATGTGTGCACGTTAATTTTGAAAGTGAAGTAAAGTGTTCACTAAGATACGTAATAGAAAATTGTAAATAGCCTGATGGCAGCTAATGGGATACTGTGCATGGTTGGGAAGGTATGGTGGGCCAATTTGGTGTGAATACACACACACACATGGAAATATTCTCTCGTTGTAGAGCCTGATGGTACGCACAGTGCGTACGGACGTACACCTGCAGGCGCGCCTGCACACACACACACTCACACACACACACACCCACACACATAACATAAACATAACACAAACAATCAAGAATTTCTCAGAATTATGAACAGGCAAGATGGAGGTGGGGTTGTATAAAATACATTTTACATGTGAAATCTATGAACTAATCATGTTTTGGTACTTGTTGTCTAGCAGATACCAGTGAGAATTGAGTGTGGATAATGCAATTTAGTGAGACAGTTAGAATCATATAGGCCTTTCAGCGTGATTTCTTTTTGTGGAAAAAATGTGCTGGACTGGGCGGCGGTCATATTTTGTACCGCTCTGTGGTACATCTAGTTAGTTACTGTTTCGTTGTGGCTTTTGCTGAGAGACAAATAGTTTGCAGCACATGCTGAACTTGAATCAAACATTCTTTAGAACACAGCTGATAAACCGTCTGCTTTCACTTTTGAATGAAGTTCCATTGCAAGAAGTGACCAGACTACTTGCGGAGTGATATGAAAGACGTAAATCAGAAGCACAAAACCCATTGCCATTGACAACGGTAAGTATTTCAGCGGTAATTACATGAATATATTTGACCATAGAATGTTAGGAAATCCCATTCAAGTCAATGGAGCGTTCTACTAGTATTGTGAAGAGCCGTATAATAAGATAATAACTCTATGTAATGTAAAGGGAACATTCAGTAGGCACACGTCAATGTTATGGATGAATAAAGTGTTTAAGTAGACTGTTAAGAGTAATCTCAGTCACCTTACAGAGTTGATGTACCTTATGCTTGCTTTATCCTATCTGTCCTCTCACTTATAGCAAAGGCAATTTGCATGTTATGGACAAATAAACTGTTCAAATACTAGCTGACAATTATGCCATTGATGGAATTACCTTACTTGTCCTATCAACAACTGTGACTGACTGACCATCAGCAGGTGCCTGTTTAAAGTGAGGAGACATAAAGGAGAAACGACAGGACCCAGACCCCGCTGTCACTATGCTGATGGTAGTTTGTTTGCTCGTGTGCGTGGCAGCAGTGTTAGCGTTAGCATTAGCTGCCTCAGCAGCACCAGCGCTGTACCTCAGTGCCCCAGCCTTCCCTTTCCCTTCCCTTCTCCACTCTCACCTACAGCTCACTGAGCCATTGGGAATGCCCTTCCACTGAAATACCCGCACCTGCCAATCATGCCACCGTGATGTGTGCCCTCGTGAATGCCATCTGATCCGCGGGCACGTCTCACTCGGATGGCAGCCACGCAGGTAAAACGGCCCCCGGCACTCTTATCGCAGTGTCAATAATCCAAAAAAGAACTGCTATGGCTTTGTAAATAATCAAACGAGAACTAAACAAAACTACTTAGTACTCACACAGTTGGTGGGCTAATTTGGACAGTTTAGGTGTGATTGTCGAGGGAAGTGGAGGTCTATGATAGACAAGAGAAGTTGATCTTTTCCAGTCATACTTCAGGATGTTTCATGTGCAGTAATTGGAGAATTTAAATATATCATCAGCAGATATGGATTTTGTATGTCTCAGAGTATCTAGAGAAATATTGTTGTTTGTCAGAATTATTTATGATAGTGTTTATTAGAGAAAAACAAAAGCAGAATAACAATGGCGGGTGCTCTGAGATTTTCAGTCAAACCAAACCAGATATGGCTGTCAGCATATAGAGCACCAAGTCAGAGGAAGTAGGGCAGAGGACTCCACAGTTTCTCTCTCTCTTTCTTTTTCTGACTCATAGACACACAGAGGTGTTTGTGTGTGTGGGTGTGTGTGTGTATGTTTGTGTGTGTGTGTGTGGTGTGTTTGTGTGTGTGTGTGTGTGTGTGTGTGTCTGTGTGTGTGTGTGTGTGTGTGTGTGGTGTGTATGTGCGTGTTTATGCCAGTCTGTGAGAAACCAACAAACATATTTGAACATGGGGTCTCTTCCTAGTTGTTTATATATTATTCATGTATGTGTATATTTTGTGTGTGTATGTCTAAGAAGGCAGTGTGCATGGAAAGTAAAGGCTCTCTGCTTAAGAGTATATATCTTGTGTGATGGTGTGTGTATATGTGTATGTATGTTTCCATGTATCTTCCCATGTGTATTTTTATGTATCCAAGTGTCCATGTATCTAGAAATGTACACTGTGTAGAAGTTGCACATAGGCTATAGTGTACTTTAGTGTACTTTAGTAGCACTGCATATATGGGTTTTACATGGTAGAGTATGGATGTAGTCATTTGTGTGTGTGCCAGTGAAGGTTGTTTGTGTGTGTTTTTGCATGCATGTGTGTCCCTGTGTTTGCATGCATGTATGTATGGAGTCTGTGTGTAGGCTTTGCATGTTTGTGTGCACATGTGAGAATGTATTTGGGTGTGTGTACATGGAAGCTGCAGGTTTCCCTGTGTGTGCAAACGTATGTGTATGTGTACTGTCAGACATGGGCAGTATTTTAATTATATGTATTTTAAACACGTAATTAATTACTTTAGCGTATTTTGTCATTTGTATTTTACAGGATTAGAACAAATCTAATGTAGTTTGTAACAAAATACTTTGAGGGATTGTATTTAGAGTATTTCAAATAAAAATCTGTCATTAAGCCAACATTTCATCACTCAGTTACTAACCATTACAATAAGCTATGCTTATTATCATAGTCCGGGAGCCAAAGGCCAGAATCATGGTGAACCAGTTTTTTTTTTCATGTTGCCTAGGGGTTACTCCATAAGAATAGGGTGGGTGCCCAATGATATTCCTTGGGCAATTCCCTATATTCAGCTGTAAAGTTGACCTAAGTAGCGATTTTGTCCATACAAATACTAATTTCATTACCCTTTTGGAAGGACAGCGTAAAATGTAAACCCATTTTTCCTTTTTCTTGCATTATTGCCACATTGTGACCAACGTAAGTGTTAGATACAACTTTTCTCTTTTTCGATCCCCTCTGGACATGTCTGAAGTTGGAAAAAATGAATAGAAAAGTCAACTGAGGGAGCCAAAATGGTCAACATGGGTTGTAACCCAATTTTTTTGCGCCGCCAATTTAATGTGGACCCCAGACATGGACCCCATATGATGACCTTTGACCCCATGACCTTGAGTACCTAATAGCTGATATTCAGTCTCACTACAGGGCAATATTAAAACCACTTAATGGATTTGACGTGAGGATTTATGCCAGGGATAACATCCGCCGAGGTATGCCGAAATAATGGAGGAGACGGACGCAAAGACCTCCCCGATGCAGGAAGAGTTTTGTCCACCAAGTTAATTAATTCTGTATATCGGGACACCTTGCAGGATGTTATTCTGTTTGTCCCCCATGTTGCCAGTCATTAATGTAGGCAATAGGCATGCATTTATAGCACAAAAAGGGAAATGCAGTTCAGTTTAAAAAGAGGCTGACCTGTTAAATTTGTCGTTCTACATTCATTGGTTACGGAAATGATGGTGGGTAGTATTCTATGTCAATGGTTCTCAACTGGTCTGGCTTTGGGACCCATAATTTCCCATGTTCATAAAGTCGCGACCCATATATATATATTTTTAGCGTTAAAACCAATGGATATGGTGAGCTACATGGTAAGACAAGCGAAGTGCCTGTAGGCCTACTTGTTTTGAACATGAGAATGTTTGGCATTAGCCTACATTTGTGAAGTCTTCAACTCTTGATGTCACCTTTCAAAGTACTTGACAGGTATGACTTTGACAGGGGTGCCTTGTTTTCATGTGGCATTTTAGTTTTGATGGTTTCATGCTCTCATGTGCCAGCCATACTGCACACCACATAGTGGGGTTTCTGTCCTATTTTGTCCTCAGTTTAAGTGAATCCATATCCGAGGCTACTTCAAATATTCAGGGTAGCAGCCTACTTGCGTTTACCACTAAAATTATGTCTAACATGACTTGTCACATAAACATTGTCTATGTCCATGGCAATGACTGATATGTACGCTATGAATAAAGTTTATCAAAATAAAGGTCCAATATTAGATAAGGTAGCATTTTAAATTGCCGATTTTTTTATTTATTTTTAACCACAAACTCTGCGATCCACCCGGTTCCACGAACCACTTTTGGGTCCCAACCCACCAGTTAGGAAACACTGTGCTATGTTACAGTTGAATCCACTGTTGTGAAGTTTGCTTCTTGTCAGTTCAACCATCGATATGGGATGCTGTTTACATTTTTTTTTTTACCAGATCTACTTCATAGGAGCCTCAATGTACAGAATTAATACTGTAGCCATCTGCCAGCCAATCAGAATATAGTATTTCTTGTCTCTTGGGGATACGTTTTCAATAATATGCCTTGTAGTTTCTTTTTAAAAAGTTGGTATACCATGATTATTGTGTGGATATTTTTGTATTTTCAAATTACTAATTACTTGTATTTTAATTAAACACATTTTTCACATCAGTATTTTGTATTTTATTTTGTTACATTTTATGAGCCAGTATTTGTAGTTTGTAACAAAATAGTTTTTTAATGTATTTGTGCCCACCTCTGTGTACTGTATGTAAACACATGTACATATGTGCTAGCATGTGTGCATGCACATTACGTGTTCCCCCATGCGTGTGTGCACATGTGTCCACAGACATTTAGATATGCCTGTGTGTGTGCTGCTCTCTCTCTCTCTCTCTTTCTGTGTGTGTGTGTGTGTGTGTGTGTGTGTGTGTGTGTGTGTGCATGTGGGTGCATGCAGGCAGATGAGCGGTGGTGTGAGGCAGTGAGACAGTCAGTCAGTCAGACGGTGGCTAGGGGCTGAAGGCGACCAGGCAGCCGGGAGGTGAGGCGCAGGCACTGGGGGGTCACGAGCAGGAGGTGGAGGTGATGGGGGGGGGGGTATAAGGTGAAAGATGACTCAATCAGCCTGGAGCACCTGTTTCCACCCACGCCCACCCTCACACTTCCACACACCCCCCCCCCCCCCCCACCAGCCTTGATCAAAGCCCACTAACCTGCACCACCACTTGGGTTGCAAGACTCGCACAGCTCCTGTTGTTTTCTTGTAGTTAGCCAGGGCTTTAGTTAAGGATCATGCATCCATCCTGAAAGATTATTAGGTATTATTAGGTAAATTTTTAGGTTAAAAAGTATCAAATAATTATGATGTACTTTAGTTATTGCCAAATCATGTTCAGACGAGGTGGACAACCCCTCCTTTGGTTTGTGTAACAAACTGCCCACTGGTGGCAGCCACATTAGAGGAGTACAGTACATCCAGGCAACAGCCATTTCCATTCATTCATTTAACAGAAGCTTGTGTCCAAAGTGACTAAGAGTAAGGCTATAGCAAAGATGCATGTTCTTGACTAAAATGTTTGTGTCCTACATTGAGGAAGTATTTTCTAGTCCACTTTATACAGAGTGCATTTGGTGCTCTTACAGCCCATGAGTCACAAAGAAGTCAAAGAAATCAGAGCTGTGCATACTCCCTCTGATGACAAAATTTACGTCGGCCACTCGGACCTCTGCAGACCCTCACATCCTCGCGGACTCTAGAGGTACACGACTGGCCTAAATCTGAACAGGTGCAGAGAATGAGGATTATTCACATTACCAATTGTCTCTGAATAATTGTGAGATAATAAAGAAAGGTGACTGGTTGTCTAAATTCCCTGCAGATAGTGAAATTACTGTTTCATTTTTCACAGTAAACAGCTGCCCTGTTTGTTGATCCTGCTTTGGTCAAATGACGAATCCGTTGGCATTTAAGAAAAGTGAAATGTCAAGGTCATTTGAAAATTTCTGCTTCCTTGAATCACTGATGCTCCCATCAAATTTGTCATGTTTATTATACAGTAAATAGGAAAATTAATTAGAAATGCAACACTTGCCAATGACTTCCTATTTAATATTCCACTACCGAGTACTGCTTTGAAATTTCAAATTAGATACAAAGTGCAAATAAGCAAAAAAAAAAGAAGGTGGAGAAATATGCCCTCCAACAGTACTTGTGAAAGCAGTAGTTTTGTTTGGGATTTGTAAATGCCGGTGGGGTGCCAATCACACAACGCTGTGAGATGATAACGTATTGTTTTCTGGGATGGAAAATTGGATGCTGAGGATGGGGGTGAAGTGTTCAGGAAATGGTTGAATTCCAGAGACGACTCGTCTGAATATGAGTCACCACGTGGGCTGAGCCAGAGCTCCCGCGAACGCTCAGACGAACTTCTCATGAAGTGTGTGTAGGACCTGTGCAGTAACAAACTGTACGAAACAAACACATCATTTAGATAAAGCGGATCGAATTGTTTTTTACAGCAGGTGCGAACAGAGATTAATCAACATCTAGTACTGTGTGTAGGTGTCTAGGACTGTGTGGTAAGATTCTGTACAAATTATGCATATAGACTTAGATATAACAGCTGGTTGTGAGAATACAGGTGAGAGGATATAAACTCGTCAACATTTGATCTGTACTGTGTATTGGAATTCAATGCTTTTAAAGACTTCTAATACAGACTTGGATAGTACATTAAATGCCAATGAGCATTGTGCAGAGTACACATCCATCTCTGTCCTCTCATGCACCTGCTTATCACAAGATTAGTGTCTATATGACATTTATCTTTGTAGTCAGTTTGTGCCAGCAAGACACATTTAGCCTTGCTCTGATTACCTATGCAGATGCTGCATTGAGGGTTAAGGTTGGGGTTAGGTCATTTGTTTGTTGTTTACTTGCCATGCATATGTCACTCTGAAGCAATGCACAAGTTAGACTAGTGATTGTCAGTTGCATGGTTTGGTTTTGGAACTGAAACTGTAGAAAGACTAGGTGCCAGTATTGATAATGGATTGTTAACAATTGAGGCCAAATTGATGTTTCACACTGAGCAGCTTGCTTCCCCATGGCATGAATGCATAAGTAGGTATCATGTCCCTTCAATAGAATCTCTACCTATGGAACAGTCTGAACTGTGTATGAACTGTGTAGTTGTATGAAGCAGATCATGCACATTTGTTGGTTTGAACAATATGCACTATATGTGTAGCATGTGAAATCCTTTACCTTCTTTAGTTTTTTGTGTTGTTTTTATTTTTGGTTTTTCAGTGTTTGTTAAATCATGTGTGAATTTATGAAAAGCTAGGATGAATCACTATGGTCCGATGGTGAGGGCTGGTCCAATTTGGAAACAATGGCACTTGAGAAAACGATCACATGGGGTGTGAAAGCTGCACTACCTGAAAAATACAAGGATTGATGCCAAAATATTTTTATTTTACAGGGAGAAAGGATTGGTAGCAAAACATGTGATCTTTGGATTTTTCTACTGTCATACATCAATAGCCAGGGTGCCATTCCGAACTTAGTCCCGCCCACAACATTTGAGGTCGGGAAGTTCGGTCTGGCATTGCTCCATTGTGAAGCAAGTATGCTCGCCCTAGATCGGGTGGACCAAACAAATCAGGCTTTACGATGATGGACAGGTGAGCAACAGCGCCTGGTCTATCACGTCATCTGAGCACGCTTAGATTAGGCTTATGTTTGAAACAAAAACGCTGTGGCTAGAAGGATACATGGCTTTTAAGACCCCATATGGAAAATGCATATTATTTAATGAGGTTTTATCACTGAAAACGATTATTTCTGAAAACTTTAGCCAAAGTTGTGGGAAAACTCGTGGTTTCACTTTCATCAAGGGAAAACAGCGATGTTGCATTGCGACATGTTCCCTCGTTCATTTGAAATCTCTGATTGACCACCTGTTCGAGGGATTTGCAAAGGCCTTTCCCAGCTGTTTAACATGTTTGTAGCATATCAGTGTTCAACAGAATTATTTTTAAAAACGGAGGGGATATCAGTTTTTTCCTAATAGCCTACCCTACTACGTATCTCTTATAGATTTCGCTAATGAGTGTTGTAGGCTAGGAGTTATTGGCGGCACTAACTTTTACAAAAGACCAGAAAACAATGTTAAGGCATTTGTGGAGAAGAAGGATGGTTCATGTGTTTTCTTCCTACACCTCACGGTAAGCTATTTCGTTGCTCTGAT
The DNA here is from genome assembly GCF_046254945.1 of Alosa pseudoharengus. Lineage (NCBI taxonomy): Eukaryota > Metazoa > Chordata > Actinopteri > Clupeiformes > Clupeidae > Alosa > Alosa pseudoharengus. The sequence goes on along the minus strand of NW_027468650.1, from coordinate 29,611,416 downwards.
TAGTTAGGTCTATCCAATTGAGTGCAGAGGCATTCCCCCCCTGTATCGGTTGAAACACGCCCCATAATTATGTCCCAATGGAGCAGTATCAGAATCATATTTTGACTAGAATTGAGTATACATCAGCTGAAGACTGAACGTCTTTTGCCTTACCCAGAATAGGAGAAACTTCATGCTTCTTAACATTAATTATGTTGCATATTATAGGCACAATTTTCTTAAAGTATTCTTCAAATGTGTGTTTTTCTCTAACACACATTAGAGAGCACTAGAAGATAAAAACATCCACTGAGTAAGACACTTATATAGACCCTTTCAACAAAAAAAACAAAAACAATGTTTGAACGTTCTATTTGGTTCCCAATCTACTTCCTCTGCATTAAAGGAACACGCCACCAAATGTCAGTAGTAATATATGTTCTTACCTTAACTTTCACGAGTTAAGTCATACCTCTCCTGTGTTGGTACGTGCACAAACGCTCTGGTGCGCAACAACATGAAACGTGGCGATTTTCCAAGCGAATAAACAGGAGAACTACAATGTGTGGTGCAATAGCACTTGGGAGTACTTGAAATCACTATAATACTTCTGCTTGTTATCACAACCCTTCACAATGCATGTTATAACCATGATTGTTCACAATCTACTTTACCACTACCTGCTACTTTGCTAAGTCAGCTCAAACTAACGCCAGCAGGGCAGGTTGTCTCTAATTACGGAAATGACTGTGTGTGTGCCTAGGAGGGGGAGGGGGAGGCTGAGGGGTCGGCTGAACTCTGTGGTGGATAGGATCTACAATTAGGTGTTAATTAATATTACTACGCTAGGTCGAAGTACTCCCAAGTGCTATTGCGCCACACATTGTAGTTCTCCTGTTTATTCACTTGGAAAATCGCCACGTTTCATGTTGTGTGACCGTACACATTTTTATCAACTACTCGTGCAACTGTATTTAAGTAGGGAAAACTTGGATGTTTTTGATTACTGCTATCTTCCTCCCTCTATGGCTACGTCTGAGCCCGCTAGCATAGCAACATGCTAACACATTTGTGCCGCGCACCAGAGCGTTTGAGTGCATGTACCGACACGGGAGAGGTATGACTCAACTCGTGAAAGTTAAGGTAAGAACATATATTACTACTGACATTGGGTGGCGTGTTCCTTTAAGATAACATATGGAATGTTAAAACGGAAGCCTTGTGGGGCCAACTATGAGTGTGTTTACATGCACTTACAACCGGTTATTATGCTTCCCGGTTTAGATCTTATTCGGGATGCAGTGTTTACATGATCACAGAGAAACCTGGATATTCATATTCCTGTTTACATGATCAGTACTTGTTATCCCGGTTACCAACAATAAAGGTCTACTGGCACAGTCTCAAGCGTTAGCGTATAAAGTTACTTTGCATGTTAGCAGATAGGCTATCGTAAAAGCCCCTTTAGTTCGACAATTCTAAAACAACAACGTTTTTTAATACTTTAAAATAACATTTGATCAATGAACCTTACATTTTTCAGTAGGTGTGTAGATTTTAACAAAATCTGAACACTACTCAGCTAACAGTAAAAGCTAGTCTCTCCTATTCTCGTGAATGATCATGTCCATAGTTATGACTATTTCGGACATAGTAAGATTAGTTCTAGCCTATTAACATTAGCCTATATGACAGCTGAACCTGCAGGAAAATTGTCTCAGTACACTTGTGTTAATGACGAGCGTCTGCAGGCGACTGGAAGTCTCTCATCAGAGTGAGATTGAAGAAGAGTTTTGAAAGAGGAAGACGCCTGTGTGTGTATATATATATAACTGGGGAAACTGTTCGTGTTGGCCTTTCCCAATTGTGAAAACCAGATAAGAAAAATGGGTTCAGCTTTCACCGGCTACTAGCTGCTACCATTGAAGGAATTATATACTGTAGCGATCTCACCCTCCTCAGACAAGATTCACCTTTGGCCAGGACAGCCATTTATTGGAACAGGCAGACTCAGACATAATCAGACAACTACATAGGGCAACACAGGGGTAGTCTCAGCTGCACATGCTACACACAATAAGGGTTTACCACACACATCAACACGAGAATAAACACATGAGGTACAACTAAAGAGACTAACACGCTAACAAATACACAACATGGTAAACGTAACTACAACTATTATAACCGACATTACACATTCTAGCATTCACTCGCACTGCATTCTGGGAGACACTCATTCAACGTTAGACATGAACATCCACCGACGCTACAATACATTGCAGTTGTGGCTAGTTGCACTTTACCTTGATGTGCAAACTCCTGCGTGAGAAATATTACCGTGTGCAGTATAATTTTGACAAAGAGGATTTATACAACCAATCACTCTTCCACTGTCCTGAATTCAAATCTCCTGACGACGTATGTACCACGGGAATAGGAGAGACTAGCTTACTATATAGCTGTAGAATGAAGGCCTTGTCATGGGATACCTGATACCTCATGGGATACCTCACGATACCTGTATTTTAGCTGTGTCCAGGTCAATATTATTTGTATGATCATCACATAACATGAATGAGAAATAAAATGACCAAAACATGTATTTTAATGGATTTCATGTCATGGCCTGTTGAGGGCTAATAGTCTAGTGGGGTAGGTTACACCTCTGATGGCCTCTGACTTGTATCCTGAGACTTGCTAGGCTATGCAGAGGTGGCAAAGAGCCACAGCAAGCTGTCAGAGAGCTCAAAAACGCTGAATCATGAACTCTCCTTCGCTCCCGCGGGGAGTCAGATGCATATTTGCTTGCACCTTCCTCTCGCAAAGTGCCCCGATCATTTGCCTTGTCACTGTCATTTTAACGAGGGCAACCGCCTCTTAATTAAAAATAAAGGTTTATCCTCGCCCATGTCCCACAAGCATACTGCACCACCATAATGAGATGAAGCACTTCCTCCAAAGGAAGGCCGCTGAATGTCAGATGTTGCAATAATTATGGTAACACTTGCATTCTGACAGAAAATCAGTAGCCTTTACTCAGGTGGGAAGGGGCCTTGAAATGCAGAATTTGTAGACTAACCTTAAGAGCAAGTAGGAAGCATCCTTATTTTCATTGACATATTGACTGCCGTGTGGTTGTTTCTCCCTGTTGTACAACCACACTCATTTATTTTTACTGCGCCATATTCTCTTTTACAGACTGTGAAGGAGTGCTGACTGAGTCGGGGCTGTGCTTGGTATTCTCAGTAATGGCTGTACATTAGTTAAGCTCTTAGAAGACGTCCATTTGTTCTGTGAGAAACTGTAAACACTGCCACTGATGAGGATATATAAAGTAAGTAAGTTATAAAGTCACTGTCTCAGGACCAGTTTTGGCCCTGAGCTGTTTGCACATCAGAGTTAGAGGATGAGCACGGTTATGCGCTTTATAAAAGAGAACACCTGAAGATGGCTGCTGACGAAACAATGGTCCTCATGCAAGAAATGATACAAACTAATTTCCTCTTATTTATTTTTTAAACAAATTTCCTCTTATTTTTAATTTTTTTGTATCCTGTATTCTTAGTACTCATTGATTTCAGGATTTCTTCTGTGTTTTCGTATTTTTGCTTTTCTCTTAGGCAAGAGAAAATGTTGAAAGCACTCCAAGACAAGATCGAGAGAAACAACTCATATTACACTTTTGTGAAGCACATGCCATGCAGACCCCCTGTTACTACCTTTGCTCCAACACCTATTTGTGGGATGTGCTTTTTACCTCCATTCTCATTGTCTGTATCTAAGGCAGACATGAGCCACATCTGGGTTGAACCTGGCTCTACTGTACCTCAGCTGCTCTGTAGGTACTGTAGGCCCCTTGTGTTCCCTCGGGCCAAGCACAGGCTCAGGCTATTGCCAGCTGTTGCATGTACCTGGGCCACCAGAGAGGGCACTGGGGACTTGGGTAATTTTTTATTTTATTTACTTTTCTTTGACACCCCCCCACCCACACACACTCTACTTTTAGTTCAATCTTCTATTTGGAGAAAGAGTGGGCAATCATTTCAATACTTCAAACTGATGACTACAAGGAACAATGTGCCTCGTATCAACGGGGAATGTCATGATTGCCAGTTACTCAGCTCACCAAATGTACACTGTGTAAGTACAATTTGGAAAAAACGGCGTTGGGGGTGAAAAAAAGCAATTTGCGGCACGGTTAATAATAGAATTGCCACTGGTGCAATAACCTGCCATCAATGTCACTACTTGCACACACACACATACACACACTCAGCGCTACACACACACACTGACAGAAATAAATTACAGGCCATCTGCTTTTGAAGGACCCTCTGTCCCCTTAGACATAATAAACAACTGTCTTAATAACATATCTTTGTTATGGAAATGGCAGGAGACTTGTTGCGGTGGTGGCATAAACTAGCATGTGGCTGAATATAAATGTTTACTGCGGGGGTTTTATTTGTATTCTCTCTTTTTCATGTAGACAGAGAGAGAGGTAAGCATGTGCCGACCCCCCTTGTAACGCAGTTGCTAGGAGCGATCAAGAGAAATGTCACTCCACTCAGCAAGTGCTAAAATTTGACATATGGCATCAGAGAGTCATTTGGAATGCACCTGCTGCACCGGGGCTGAGGGCTTTCAGGAGACTCACAGTCAGGCAGGCAAGAGGAGATGTTGGCAGCAGGACAGAGAAGGACGAGAGACGTTAGTGAAACGTTAGCGAAATGTTAGCGAGATGTTAGTGGAGGGGGTGGGGTGGAGTGGATTAGGAAGATGTAGCCTACTGTATGCTTGTTTGGCAAAAGAACTGCACAGCAGCAAATGGCAAACTATCTTAGCCCACACACTAGCTCTGGACACAGATGGGGTTTTTTCCCACAAAATAGTTGTGTAGTAGTGTATTCAAAACAGCTTCTACTTCTGCTAGTCTGTCTGACTGGATATTTTTGCCTCCGAAAAGATTTAAGCCAGCTTTGACATTAACCCCAGAACTGATTTGTGCTCATGTTTTATTATGGCAGCTAATATGGCCCCTACATCGAGATTTCAGTAAATTATCCTTGGAGACTATCCAGCCCACTGTAGTGGAAGTGGGATTTGCAGTCCTGTATGTTAGGAAACACACTGCCAAATGATATTTATAAATCAGTGAAACATATTTATTCATTAGTAGGAGTTTACTTTTCTGGACTTTTCTTCGAGTCAGAGGCCCAGAGTGTCTGTAAAAGTCGGTCAGTTCCAGAAAATTCCCATGCAGTCCATAATCATCAGCGCGCTGGTGGAAGTCGGTTGGTGTCTGCAACCTGCTAGAGGGTTTCTAATCGTCTTCATTAATCAGTGCAAATGGTGAGGCAACTGCTGCAGGCTGGGAGTGAGGCCTTTGGCTGGGAAGCCCTGTGGTTGATTCAGATCTTCATTTTAATTTGTCACACCCCTCCTTCTCAGGCACTAGCCTCCTAGCACAGACATGCTAATAGCGTGATGTTGCATGTCTAAGAAAATACTTGTAGCGGGTTGATTTCGTCCCTGGATTATTGTCCTGGATTATCTGAGAATGAGAGCTCAGATTACATCTCCTAAAGAGAGCAGGAAGCAGGCCAGGAGGCACACTAAGTCAACTGGCCCAACCACCTCCTTGTCTTCCTCATCCTTATTATGTTTGTCAGTAAAAGATGGCTGGATTTGTATTGTATTGTATTGAAATTAATGCAGGGACATTAATGACGTTAGCCAGCCTGGCTAACGTCAGACCTCATCTCATTGAGATGGGGTCTGGGAACTACACGTTCATTTTCTCGTATTTGAAATGTGGTTTACGAATGCCCAGAGCCGTTTATTGGGCGCTATGATTGTCTATCAAATGCGTCTGTACGTAGCTCATGACAGCTTCGGTGTGTCGTCATTGTCTTGCTGCCCCCCCTCCGTTCTGTGATTGGTTCCTTCGTTGAGGTGAAAACGAAGTCCATGGAATCCAGGCTGCCTAGCAGCGTGAATAAAATCGTGCGCAAGGCAGCATGGGAAAACCCAGGCTAGCAGGGACATCATTGACAGTGTAGCCCTTGTAGAGACTTTACATTGCCAAAACAATATTTTAAGAATTATGCTGACATCAATTATGCCACAAATACTATACTAGTCACCAAATTAAACACCCCACAGTTAGCTGTGGTAGAAGAGTGGAATAGATATCCTATGCTCTAACCCTAGACATCTGCAATGTCCCTCTTGCACAGTTCCGGTTCAGACCTCCATGGGGCCCTAAGCAAAATCCTGCTAAGGGGCCCTCCTACCTGAACTCTGATGGCCAAAATGTAACCATTTTTGTAACCAACTTGCGTAGTGTGCTATAGACCTCTTCAGTGTTTGTAATCATCCAGAGCCTAGGTTGGCTGCGCGCGCAGCATGGGGTCAGAAAAATGGCACAGCAGTAGTACAAGTAAGCATTTTTCTTGACATTTCCTTGACATTTCAGTCAATTCACACACACACAATTCAACGGGTTGGAAAGCTTTCTGACCCTGACATGCGCACACCTTTTCTGTGATGTGGACCGTGAAGGGCTTTATAGGGAGAACAGGCCCTGCTTTTGCATATGGTGCCCTAGGGCCAATGTATGCGTGTTGCCTATGCCATAAGCTGCCCCTGTATGGTAGCAGTATGTGCTTTGAAAAATCCCACTTTCAGTGATCATTACATTCATATTAATGAATTACCTTTGGCGGTTTTAATGCATATAGATGTCTTATGAGGAAGAAATAACAGTCATCAGTTATGATCATGGAAGATAAACCACATCTAATCAATTAGTATGGATTGGTCATGAGGACATGGACTTTAACTGCTACTTCTGGGATAGGAATCCATCTTAAGTCCCTGGTGAAGGTCACAAGCGAGGTGTAATAAGGCCAGTTGGTGTTTAGGGATATCTACAGACAGAAAAGAAAACATCAGCTATTGCATCTACCCTGTGATCTACAGCCGCTGTGTTTCAAAGCATGTGAGCCATGTATGCATGCATCTCTCTGTGAGATCAAACGGTTTTCCTGGAATCGTTTAAGGCTGTTGCTTCGAATTGCCACATTCACATCCTGAGCTGAATCATTTAGATGCTGTGTGAAATCTGTTGGGGTCAACATATACCATGTACAGCAGCTGAGCAAATTAAAGTCTGATGACTTGAGGTTTGTTCAGCCGTTGTGATAAACAAACCAGCAAGCGGCAGACTAAAGACAATCTAGCACTAATATGGAGAGGATCTGGCCTGTTTATTAGGGGGATCTAGACTCCATGTGGTGCTTATCTGGTCATCTGAAGTGAATCTGGCCTATTATGGCACAGATCTGCACTACATTATGGCCTATATATGGTATGGATCTGAAGTATATGTGGTGTGGAACTGGCCTCTACTGTATATAGATCTAGTCCTGATATTGTGTGGATTTGGGCCTGATATGGCACAGATCTATCTCTGATATGGCCCTTGGATCTGACTCTGTCAGGCATTTAGCCTTGATATGGCATGGTCTGATCTACAGTACATATGGTGCTGATCTGGCCAATATATGGTGATCTGGCCATCTGGCATGGATCAGTGATATAGCACAAATTTGGCCTTTCTGGCTTCAGATTCTAACCAAGGTTTTTTCCAATTGGCGTCAATCAAAGACATTAGTGGTGTTTTCCCGAGATAGTCTCATCTTGTTTTGTTTTGTAATCATGTAAAAAAGAAGACCTTCATTAAAAGGTTGTTGTGGAAACCATACATTTGTGTACTAAATATTGATAACATCTGCTGTTGTGGTGGTGTCACCTTGCTTTCATATTATGTTTTGTACAATTATCATCAGTTTTTTGGATTGCTTAATGTCCTCAGCAAAATTGGTTATTTTGTAATGTTAAAATAAAGATGTCTGGTCCATAAAGCTTTGCTGTAGTGCATTGTGATTTCAGATTTGATTTGGAGCTAGAGTAACTCAATCCTGCCATATCATTTGCATACATTACTGGGCTAATTTGGTTCTGACGACGGAGCATCTCACATGAATGAAATTAAAGTTAAATAACATTTTATTACTAATTCATAGTGGGATATGAATAGTTTCTATAAATTCAGTGCCTAGTCGTATCCTCAAAATAAAGTTTGAAATTGCCTGAGGATAGCACACGCTAATTTGAATATACAGACTGGAGTTTAGAGCCAAAGTTTTGAATGCAATTATACTGGTATTGCTCAACCTAACCTAGTTAAGTGTCTCAAGCTAAATTAGACTTAATAGAATAGCATGGTAATTACCGTGTTTCAACAGGGATTGTCTGTATGTAAACAGTTGTGTAATTGTGAAAACATAAGTAATTGATGGTACATGTTCACAAGGTGTTATGCATATATGCAAAACTGTCACTGGTTATTGGCTTATTATAACGCCTAAAATGTCAGACCCTGTGTTATTGATACAGCTTACATAACTAATAAAGACCAGTGCAAAATGATTCAGTTTCACACAGTTTGTTTGGGTATGATCTAAGTGTAATACCAGAGCTGAGAGTGTTGTTATGGGATGATGAACCACTGTGTGCTAGGTTGCTTATTCAAGTGCTTTCAAAAGCTTGACCTATCAATCAATCATGATGGTCAGGGCTGAAGAAGGGATTCAGGATATGCAGCCCTGGTTGAGCAGCCTCAGTTCTCAGAGGAACATTTAGCCTGTCACTCAGCTCAGGTGTGCTAAGCAGAACCCGCAGTTCTCTATGAGGTTCTCCTCGGCACTCTCTGCCATCTGAATTCCCCGCTTTGCTTATCGACTCTCTCCAGAGCATCCGATAGCTCCTGGCTCTCAGTATTTATTTTTTCCCCTTATTATCGCTCGGTCGGGGCACATTCATAAGGGTGGAATGGGAAAGCGAGACTATCTCCTCCATTCAGAAAAACTCATACAGTACGGCAGTGCGGGGGAAATGAGGATGGATAATCGCTGCATGTCCACAAGGTACAGTGTTCGGGCACACCGCGCACACACCACACCCCGCTCCCAGGGCTACATATGGGCGCAGACCCTGAAGAGCTCTGGCTGAAGATACTTCTTGAATGGAAATGGGTACATCTCCGTGTGGTGAAGCTGGCTGAAGCCGCTAGCGCTAGCAAAGGCATTTCAATATCCCTGTATAATTTATTTGAGCAGAATACAATCCGTGCGGGCCCTATCTGCCCGCTAATATTTGACAGTATTTGAGGGCCTACAGAAAAGAGCGATTGGAAACTGGAGAGGATCCAGGAGAGACTTGAATGCATTAATAGCTTATAAGCGAGGCCATGTGGTTCTGCGTCACCGAATAGCAGAAGAAATCACAGTATTACCTTACATAAATATCACATGATTTTAATTTAGTTTGTCATTTTAGAACAATGTCATCTATCACAATTTCTTCCCTCAACAATGCTTGTTTTCAATGCCAGTTTTTCAATGTTTGAATGTTTCAAAAGGTGCAGGAAGACACTAATAATTTATCCATGCTCACAGAGCTGTGATTTGATGTGTAAAGATTAGGTAAGAGCAGGCATTTTGAAACCACTGCAGGTCTTTCTGGATGAAAGCGTCATGGGTTAAAAAACAGAACTCCAGGCTTTTCCTGTTTTTTTTTACCTGTACGGTGATAACAGGTGGGATTTGCTGTCAGTAGTGTGGAGTGGGTTAGGAGTGCAGATGTCCTGGAGGGCATGTTCGAGGGCCGTGTAACAATTAGTTTCTCTTTGTGGCAGGGCTGATATAGAGCTTCTCTCTAATCTGGGTCAAATCCTGAGAAAGCTGCTGTCTGCCAAGTGAGCTTCTTTCCCTCGTGGAGACACTCTCTTACTGCTGAGGAGTCGTGAAACTGCACAACAGAGGGAGGGTGAAATCCCAAATATCACTCACAAGCCGCCCAGAGGTCTCAGCTGTGAGGCCCGCTCCATCTCCTGTCAAGTCCTTTCCCGCAGACGCCTCGAACAAGTGACCCCCGTGTCCATTTCGCGTGTCCGTTTGGAAGAAATATGTCCTGGAAGTAGCTTTTGTGAAGCGCAGAGCTGGGGGGTGGGCACGCGTCCCGCAGTTCCCTCAGGGGTCTGGTTTGCGATGGGGAGCCGAGAGGAGAGGAGCGAAGCGGAGGACCATGGGCCAAATCTGCCCTCAGGGCTCCATAACTCACCAGGCCGCCACTTCTACTGCGACCGCAGCGAGTCCAGAGATTACGTCTCACCACCAGCCCGTCACTTCTCCCGAGCAACGATTAGCATGATGGCAGTCCTTCGGAAATGGATGGCAGGTGTGTGCACTTACCCTCAATATCCGAGGTGGGTGGAGGAGGAGGAGAGCTAGTAGAAGTCGGTGGAGGAAGGGGAGAAAAAAATCTGAAGCAAAATAACAATGGAAAATGGAGTGCCTAATGATAGACCACTTAGTCTGAGTGATTGAATAAAAATGACCGATCAAAGTGGTGCTGAGGGCTGATTCAGGCCAGATCTTGCACAGATCTGGTGCCATGACTGCCTGCCTTCCTGTCTGCCTGCCTGTCAAGATTCATGAACTCCATAAAGTTACATCATTTCATAAATCTATAGAAACTCTTTCATGTAAACTTATTATATAACTTTCATTGGCATGAATAGCTTCAGTTTGTTCTGTGTAAGAAAATAATGCTGTGTGATTTCATCCAAGTGCAAGCTATGTAGCCTATTCATTACAATGACATAAAATAAAATCCAAATCAGCAAGTGCTAGTAGCTGTGCTCGATGAATATGTTGCCAGCGGACTCCCAGTGACTCTTATATTGTGTCGGGATATCAGTCATATAAAGGCTCCAAGGTGGTAGACTCTCTTTTGTTCTTTTTAATTGCATATGATCAAACAAATCACTGCTGAAAAAGGTCTGCTGGTTCAGTTCAAAACGTAACTTTTCTCTACTATGCATTATGATAATGTTCCAGTAAAACCTTTAATGGCAATGGTACTGTTAAAGGACCCCCTTTGACATCATTAGCAACATCTAACATATCCGTTTCAGATGCATATTTGCATCTATATACATTTATTCATGCTACTTTAGAACCCATACGGGAAAGTATATCTACTGCGCATGGGGTCTAGCCCAAAAGGACAGCGATGACAGGACAGAGGTCTCCATGAGAAACTTTCTGATCGATCACCTGGATTTGTGGGTGTTGAGTGTGGGTAAGGTCGGTGGCCCTAGTTTACATATTGCAATCAAATTAATTGTGGCTTTCTTTTAGTGCAAGTCGGCAGTTCTTTGAAATGTAGGCCTGATATGTGTCTGTCCGGTATTTCATGGCATTGAGTAGCTATGCTGCTGCCAGAGCATACTATATATCATGAAACAAATGCAATATGCTGACCGACTCAATAAACAGGCCTATATGGGATTCATAAATGAATGATTTGAGAATAATTTATGGAATACTTACCAGACTATAGTGTTTGAAAGTTTTCAAATGGAAAATCACGTTTTTAAACAAACAAAATGTACAAATGCATCATCTTTACTCAGATGCCTAATCTAAGTCTGATATGGGATTTGCTGGCTATGGAAGCAGTGCACTGTAGTGGATGTCTTTCACTGACATTTGAAAATACTTTTTAGTTTCACTCCAAAGTAATGGCTGCTCTCTGGCAGCCTTCATCACGCGGGAGCAGTAGAATGTCACCGATTAAAGCAACTTCGTTTAGCATATTGGGGCACTTGTGGGGACAATGAAGGTTTTTAAGTTGAATAATTTATCGGGCTGGAGTTAATGCAGGTTTTCTTACGGGTGGCATGTGTTCTTATAAATGAAATATTTATACTTGGAGGAAGAAGTTGAAGGCAATGGCTTAGTTAAGCAGTGATGCTTGTTTCATGCTGGACCCTTCACCGCCAAGGACATATCTCTGCATGGAAACACGTGTCATTGCCAGTTCTGAAATGTCTAATGAGATCATTATCTTTTTCGATTCACAGTCTCCGCTTTGGTCTTTGTATTTCTTGGGAATCAAGGGAAAAGGAAAAAAAACACTGATTTTCTGACAAAGTTAATTTAATTGCATCTCCTTAACCATTACTGTGGTGGAAATGCAGGAGACCTGTCAGTTTATGTGCTGATATATGCCCATGTGTTGAATTTAAAGGCCAATCTTAAAATGCTCTCCAGATAGCCATTACGGTCCTCATGGGCAGATGCCTTTGAGATTGCTGCTTTTGTACTAATTTAAGGACATGGCAAGATGTCAGGTCTGTTTCGTCGTTAAACAGCTTAAGGAGTAGTGAAAAAAAGTGAACGAAGCTGCTTGATCTCCCAGCTAGCCTCCTCTATTAAACTGTGGGTTTGAGAGAGAGAGAGAGAGAAAGAGAAAGAGAGTGTGTGTGTGTGTGTGTGTGTAAGAGAGAGAGAGTGTCTGTGAGAGTGTGTGAGAGATAGAGAGAGAGAGAGAAAAAGAAAACATTCAGGGATTTTCACAGCAGACTAACGGCCTCTTACCACCAGCAAATGTATTGTTCTCTGATGCAATCTTTGGTAAGGATGCTTACATGCTTGAGGGCCTGTTTAAATTCTGACTGAAGTGTACCCTAAGATAAAAGCCTGTTGTTCTCGCAAGCCTCACAGTTCACTCTATGACTGCCACAAATGTGCGTGGATCAAACTTGCCAAGCCCTGCCTACATTCAAATATGAGGATCGTTAATCATAATATATATATTTGATGTACTCATAAGGCAAATTAAAACATATGAAATGTTTGGTTTCATTACACATAATCTAGTCTAACAGAGTTGCCATTTTATCACTCCATCATAAGGTTTTGTATTTGGTTTACATAAAAGGGGTCAAGAAGTCTCACTTAATTTCAGTTCCTGGAGTCTAACACCCTGGTAATTTGATTCTGCTTGATACTAGAATATGGGATTATGGTTCAAATCCCTTTTGTATTAAAAGCCATTTGGTATTATATTAGTGGCCATAAAGTGTTATCCTGCAAGGCATTTGGCTGTTCATACTGCCACAGACACATCTGCTTGTCTCTAAGTGCGGATGGGAAGAATTAATCTCCTTCTTAGTATGGAGGTGGTGTAGAGCCCATCACACTTGCCATCTCTGTCTCTGTGTGGTGCTATGAAGTTTCATATTTAGGAAGAAGGTGTGTTGTGGCCACTGCAGAGGAGACTTAAGGAGATATGTTTTTAGCTGGCCCCCTCCATGGACAGAGGCTTGCTCCCCGGCTGTGTGGAGCCTGAGTGGTGGGCTATCTATGTGAGGTCGACCAAGATGAATTGTGTTTGGCCACATGGCCTGGGGTAGTTTCAGTTTATGGGCAGAAAGGAGTTGACTGAAAGGTTTAAACCAATGGTAAGTTACCCAGTAGTTACAAGCTGAAGCGATTCTATGTGCAAGCTCCTCTATTATGTTCCAGCAGGAGCATTGGCGTCCTATACATACACAAACATGCTCAATGCCCACAGGCACCCCGGTTCATTCTGACCTGAGGTCCTCAACCCACTCCCCATATCTCTCGCCCACTCACTTTCTATCTATCACCTCTTCACTGTCCTATTGCTAGAAAAAACATACAAGCTGTTCATTGATTGGAACACCTGCTTGCTTATATTATGGGCCAATCTCAATTCTCTGTTTTACCCCTTCCCCTTCCCCTATCCCTTCATCTTACTCCTAGCCCTTGTCCCTCGAAACCGAGTGGCAAGACATAGGGGTGAAAAATATTCCCCTTGGAAATGAGATACCACTAGCCAACCATAAGGGAGAGCGGGATGATTGAAACACTTGCATTAACGTAATTTAGAGATCGTACCACACTGAAAGCTAATATTTTGTCACTAGCAACATGTCTTCTGTCAAATAGGCTATCATTGCATTTTCAGCTCGGAATAAAACCGTTCAGGAATTATTTCAACAACAGCAGAACGTGCCTATGTTCGTTCATAGCCTATACCTCCTGGTCCGGGTGAATGAAACAGGGATGGGGGACAAAATAAACATGCAATTTGGTATGTAAACATCCCACAACTTCGATATTTTACAATAATATCCAAATGGTCATTACTTGACATCATAAGCAATCGCTACCTGTAATAGCTATATGCGAGGAATCGACAGCAATAGGCCTATGCAGCATTCATATCAGACAAGCGGTAAAAAAGTTCATTGAATTTAGCTGATGTTGGACTCTACATTTCTGACATGGTATGCTGCCAATTCGCGGAGTATATCAGACATGGAAATATGTAAAATGCGAGACATTCGCGCATATAATGATGTGATGTTAACATTCACAAAACAGCAATTTTTGAAAACTTCCTCATGAAGAACAGGACATTCAATATATGGTCACAAGATTGAATGCAACATAAAACAATTACCATTTTAATTTTATAATCCTTATTAATATTAACATTTAACATTAACATATTAATATTGACATTTCATGTCAATTAATATCTCGGTGTGCTTGTTTTTCCGGTGTGAGCGGTGTATGTTGGGTATTTCTCTTACCACTCGGTTTCAAGTAAGCTCCCGATCTTGCTTGGTTTTAAGGGGTATCTACCCCTTGCCCTTATCCCTACCCCTCGATCGAAATGAGAATTGAGATAGCCCTTCGTTTCACGTGCACGCGCAAAACTAAGGGGAAGGGGTAAAATAGAGAATTGAGATTGGCCCTATGTGTGTAAATTGTTTTGGATGAAAATCCCTAATACACTGTACAAATAGTCTGCATGGTGATGGTATGCATTACCATCTTTTTTGCTCCTGTGTCTACTGTTGTATTCTGCTGCCTGTATTTAGAGTTACACCTTTACAAATGGAGTTTTAATTAACACACTAAAGCCTATCACTGTAGGCCTACCATAGAGACAGCAGGCTATTGTGTTTGAAGTGTACAGAAATTAAATTTGCAGCACAACTGCAAAGAAGACTGATTCCATTCAGCTTTGTGGTGCACAGTCATATATGTATCTATCATGATATTAATCTCTTCACACAAAACACGGACAAGACATACACAAAGAGTTTTGCAACAAGCCCACAAGACCTCTACTGTTGCAGTTTGCTTAGGACTTAACCCTGTAATATTTGGAATACACAGTAGAGTTGTAGTGTTAACTCCACAGTAGAGTTATAGTGTTAACTCACAGTAGTTTTAGTGTTAACCTCACAGTAGAGTTTTAGTGTTAACTACACAGTAGAGTTCAAGTGTTAACTACACAGTAGAGTTCAAGTGTTAACTGCACAGTAGAGTTTTAGTGTTAACTACACAGTAGAGTTTTAGTGTTAACTGCACAGTAAAGTTGTAGTGTTAACTACACAGTATAGTTCAAGTGTTATAACTACACAGTAGAGTTGTAGTGTTAACTACACAGTAGAATTTTAGTGTTAACTACACAGTAGTTTTAGTGTTAACTGCACAGTAGAATTGTAGTGTTAACTTGTTAACTGCACAGTAGAGTTGTAGTGTTAACTGCACAGTAGACACAGTAGAGTTGTAGTGTTAACTGCACAGTAGAGTTGTAGTGTTAACTACACAGTTGCACTTTGCAGTTTCTTCTCCCTCTTTATTCCTTGTCACTTTCTTTCCCCTCGCCCCTTAGAGACTGCCGCTAAAGTATTGTTGTTGGACTGGACCCACGCCAGCCTGCAAACACAAGCAGATGTGTGTGCCATGTGCGCCGAGCCTATCAATTCTTCAGTGGAGGCATATTTACAGGCCAGCAGCAGTTGTGCGAGGGAGGCACACCCCTGCTTTAAATCTGCGGAGAATAGCATTGTTTGTTTAATGGGAACACTGAAAAGTAAATAAATGGTACAACATGGTCCACATTCCCTAATGCCTCAGTCAGATTTGCATACCCCCCCCCCTTTCTCCTCTCCTCCACTTTTGTTTTTTCCCTCTATGACTATTTATTGAATTAAATCTAGGCTAATTTATGAAAGCTGGTTGCACACTGTGCGGCAGTGTAAATTGTGTGTCCACAGGCCATGCAGTGTGTGCTGTGTGGTATCAGTGGGCCTAAGCTTGAAGTCGAAGCGTAATTAAGTAATATTTGTGGCCTAGAATTAAGGCTTCTTTTGACTGTGAAGTGGCTATAGGTCGCTCAGAACAAATGCACCACAGCAAGGGTTCCACTGGCCCTGTTGCCCAGCAGCCATAAAACGACACAAAGCGAAACATTCACAGAGCGGCCACAGTCGTACGCGAGCAAAGCGCAGATCAACACGACAACGACGCACAAACCCCTTGTGACATTAAATATTTACACCTCGCCACTGTATGGTAATCCAAAAGGCCAGGCGTTTTTACCACTTAATTAGTTATTAGTGGTACAGCGCAAGCCAGGGTGTTTGCCATGAATAATGGACAACATTTTGAAGGTCATTAAAGGGAGAAAAGGCAGTTTCTCCTCGGCATGGGGGGAGGGGGCACCCCGCCCCGTCTGCGGTGCATGCCAAATGCTCACAGATTAACAACAGCGGCGAGGCATCGAACGAATGAGGGAGCGACTCGGCACACAGCGCCGGCATCAGTGGCGGCTGGTAAAAAAGCAAGGTGCGGGTAATTTGTCAAACTCCCCACAGGGGCCATCTGCGGAGCAGACTGACGAATGTCTCCCTCTTTTGTCATAAGGACACGTGTCCTACAAGTGCTGAATTAATGTCCCCTTTACTACACATTTATTTGTCACCCAGGTATTTATCGGACGCCTGCCTTGTGTTCCTCACACTGTATTACCTGCCGAGTGAAACGGGAGGAAGAGATCGCCGGTCGGCCTGAGCAGAGTGGAGACGGAAGACCTCTCCGCACCATGCAGCCATTTATAAAGTCCTACTTTCTAACAGAGGAGACTAAGAGAAGCTTGATTGAGATAAACATAGTTCTTTCCTTTATTTTATTTGGAGGCAAAGCTGTGTCTGAGCACAGGTTGTACAAGGACATTTATTTGATTGGATCCTATATTAACTCACCCCCCCCCTCTCTCTTTCTCTCTCTCTCTCTCTCCCTGTGTTTTTGAGCACTTGTGCTATTGTTGCCATGTCTCCTCCGTAACATGAACGATGTGAACACACCCGCTATGAAGTGGCCCATCACGGCACCCTTGAGAACACCCCCCCCCCCCCACACACACACACACAGTCGACCATCCATTTGTCCTCCTCTTCCCCAGCCAGCCAGCCAGTGAGCAAAATGGCATTTGGTAAATATGATGGAGGGCTATTAAACAAGGTCAGGGCCGCTAATCTCATGATCTCATCCCAGCACTCTTTTCTCTCTCAACTCCCTCCAGTCCCTGGCCCTTAACCTGATAAAGAAAAGATAGCAATTTATTTGAAGAGCCCGCTCTCTTGGAAAGCTGCATTCGGCCTTAATCATGGCAGGAGGCTGTGAGTGTGTGTGTGTGTGTGTGTGTGTTGATGACAAATTTTGTACCCAGGCCTATTATTGCCCTTCTTTATCTCCTGCCCCTCACCACAGAGAAAGCTGCCAATGTGCGACAGCGCTAAAAAGCATGTTATCATATATGTCACACTTGTGATTATCTTAATGCTGCTTCACCTCTCCCGGCATCACCTGTGCGAGGATGTGTGTGTATGCTGTAGAAAACTTGTTTACAGAAAGGACAGGGTTAGGCCTCAGTCTCAGTGCATGGGGAAATGTGGTGAAATGGCTGCTTACTTAAGTAATATGCAACACATTACAGAGGAAATAATCAAAAAGGAAGCATGTTGGCGGTCTGAAATGGAAATCAATTATGAATAGGCTGTCAGGAGAGGCACAGAGTAATCTCCATTTTGGTATTCACCCGTAATAACGCACAGAAATGGGACGTGGCGGCGGGGATGATGCAATCCAGAGAGGAGGGTGTGGGATGGGGGGGTAGGGGGTGGGTGGGACATGTCCAATCTTCTTTCTAATCCAGCAGGTTAGCTCCATTTGCATTTATTCAATTTGACACAAATGTGTGCCCAGATTCTGTTCAATTGAGATATCTCTGGAGTGGTGCTCTAAATAAGACAACGACGGGAACTCTGAATGACATTCCGCACCGCAATGGCTGCTGGTCAGCTGTTGCATGCATTTAAGTGAGGGTCAAAATTATGTTTCTTTGTTATCATATAAACAGTATTCCACACCTTTTTGAATAATCCATGTGAAAATACTCATGCTTAATTACTTCAAATATGCATTATGATCCATACTGCTCAGCCTCAAGACAACAGGCATTTCATGATCCATACTGCTCAGCCTCAAGACAACAGGCATTTCAGTTTGTTGGTCTGTACACCAAATTACAAAATTTATATTAAAAAACACTGCCTTTCAGATATATGCTCAGGTTATTGGATAAAATCATAGCATCCATACTTTCATGGTCTATCTAGAGAATATGAATACCATAGTCATTGATGCTTTATACAGGATGTGACCTTGTTAAAATATGTGCAACAAGTTTATGCAAGTTTTAATATTTCATGCAGTGTCTCTTTTTTCAGTGTTCCTTTTTCTCTTGTCTTTTTTAAATTCATGATTAAAAGGAAAGCTTCAGAACTAACTCAGTAGTAGTCCATGTGTCCACTCAGTATGTCCATACACACACACACCCACACGCACACACAAACACACACACACACACACACACTTTTTTCATTCTAGCCCCTTCTCTCCCTTTAACTGGACTACACACCTTCACCTTTTTTCATCTGGATGATTGATTCTTGTTTGGGGCCATGCCTATGGGCCTCATTAAATCAAAATGTAAACTCACTCTCTTATAACAAATTGCAGGGAAAATGCCACTGGCCAGGTGCCTGCTGGGGGCTGGGGGAGGTGTGTGTGTGTGTTTGTGTGTGTGAGACAGAGAGTGTGTGCGTGCGTGCGTGCGTGCGTGCGTATGTATGTGTGTGTGCACGTGTGTGTGTGTGTGCACGTGCGTATGTGTGTCTGCAAGCGGGTTGGTGGGATTACTCTGGCAAGTTAGATACCCAAAAAGGCACAGCGGTTTGATATGGTGAGGGAGGAAGGCCTTATTCCTTATTTTACTCATAACTCATTACTCACTCTCTTATATATATATAGCCAAATAAAAGGACTGAAAATGTCTTTTCTTCATTCGTTAAATCTTGCAAATATTTAGCATTTTTGACCTGATAACTTGCAGACTGTGGTTTTCTGAAAAGTAACAATCCTGGATTTAAACATTTCATAATGTTTTTTACAACTCTTGTTATATTTCAATTATAACATCATGAACATGTTAAATGTAACAATGTAATATACCACTTATAGGTATGTAATAACATACAATGCAAAGCTATAGATATATGTAAATGTAACTACAAATGTGTTGTCAGTATTAAGTCATAAGACAAGTAAGGGATAATGTATAGAACGTCGGTCATTATTGGGAAAATAAGTCCCGACAGGGCGAACCGGAGGGGTCTTGTTCCGCCCTGAAGGGACTTATTTTCCCAATAATGACCGGCGTTCTATACATTATCCCGCTTATTACACGGTTTGCCAAACCGAAACAATAAACTCCCCAAAATATGACTCTTTAGCCTACATACCCTAGGCTATAGCCTATTTGTTACCGTTTCATCGTGGCTTTTGCAGAGAAACAAATAGTTCGCAACAGCACACGCTGAACATTCTTTAGAACACAGCTGATCAACCGTCCGCTTTCACTTTTGAATGAAGTTCCAGTCTTTGCGTAGTGATATGAAAGACGTGAAATAGAAGCACAAAACCCATTTTCCTTGACAGCGGTCTGTTATACTAGCAGCGGTCTGTTATTGAGAATTAGCAGACCACCGAACGTTGGGAAGGCCCATTCAAGTGAATGGAGCATTCTTCAGCATTATGAAGAGCCGTGTAATAATGTGATAAAATGTATGTCTATAACTTCTTGTTGCACACAACATGCTAGGACCTGTGTGAATACAGCAAAGGGAAGGCAAAGGTGCCTGTGCTATCACTCCCAATGTAAACCCACTATTGGGGCCTAGATTTCATGAAAAAGCCATGGTTGTGTTGTCAGTGATGCAAGCCAGGGACACATTCATATTGTATGGCTTAATTGGGACAGTGGGTGTGCGTCTGTGTGTGTGTGTGTTTCGTGTGTGTGTGTGTGTGTGTGTGTGTTTGTGTGTGTGTGTGTGTGTGTGTGTGCGTGTGTGTGTGTGTGTGTGTGTGTGTGTGTGTGTGTGTGTGACGCAGGCCTGTGGAGTCCCTGAGAGTGAGAATCTGTCGGAGGACGGTCGGGGCAGGAGGAGGGGAGCGGACGAGAGGGAGGTGCGCCATCTGGCCTGTCTCATCATCGAAGGTGAGGTCCTCGACAGCGTCATTACACTACACTTTAAGACTTGGGTAAAGGTTAGCTGGACACACGGCTGTCAGCAGAGGGAGGAGATCCAGCATGAAGATCAAATATCTCAACCTCAATCCATAAAAATAGCAGAGATCATGTGAGCATGTTTATTATTAATAGTTATATGATGTCATTGTGCTTGTCATTATGGTTAATACCATTTCATTCATTCCATTGTTGTATCATTAATTTCACAAATTATTTCATGTATACAGGTTTGATTACCTACAAACATACAATTTTTACAGAAATATTCCAGAAGTCAGATAAAACAGAAATATTATGTGAAAAAGAAATATATTATATTGCAGCCTCTGACTATTCCTGCTAGACACACCCATTTACATTCACACACACACACACACACACACACACACAGCTTCTAATACAAAATGCATAACTTAGAGATCATTGGCTGTTGACACCAGGGACTGAAAACAGAAAAATTTTGGTTTGTTCTGAGCAAAAACAATATACCGTTCCTTTTAAAAATGATATCGTCTTTACAAATTGATTTATGGCCGGTGCCACAATACTATAGCCTTTTTCTGCTCAATAGGCTTAAAGCTCAGTCAAAGCACATTAGATATCAATGCTAACTGTTAAAAACACTGTGCTTGAATTCAAGCTTAGGGTGAGATTTAAAAGTAGGCAAGTAGGCCTATATAATATTAGATCTTAAAAATGTTTGATAGCCCAATTTCAGGCACAGAAAATGTCTTTGCTTTAAGCCCTGTAATAGTCTGACCTATGTGTGGTGCTACCAACTGCCTGACAGGCCTATTTTCTTAGTGTCGCTGGTAGCCTACGTTATTTCACACAGTGTTTCAGTAATTTAGGTTACATGCTTGAAAAAGGCAGTTAGATAGTGTT
The DNA here is from genome assembly GCF_046254945.1 of Alosa pseudoharengus. Classification (NCBI taxonomy): domain Eukaryota; kingdom Metazoa; phylum Chordata; class Actinopteri; order Clupeiformes; family Clupeidae; genus Alosa; species Alosa pseudoharengus. The sequence continues at coordinate 29,590,155 of NW_027468650.1, read as the reverse complement.
GGATGTGAAAATCCTTTTTATCTAGTAGTTCTAAACTAAATCCATCTTAAGGGGTCTGGGGAACGCTGTGCGGGCAGGTGACTTTCCAAGCCTATGGATTTTCAAACAAAGGTTAAACAGAAAGACAAATACCGTTATTAACTGGTTCTAATGAAAAATAATGTTTTCACTCTGTGAAATTGGTTTTGTTCCCATTTTTGGTTACATTCATCCAAAAATTGTGTTAGATTCCAGTTTTCTTTTTCATTATTTAAACCGTTTCTAATCCATGGTTGACAGTTCAAAGATGCGGTGTGACACTGATGTCAGAGGTCACTACAGTGTTAATATTTTGATGAGGTGGTGAATTTTTCACAATCACATTTTACAGAAGAAGTGCTCAGATAATGATTCTACGAAATGTTTTCTGCAAATGTTGACCAGAAATCTCTGTTCTGTGCTATGGGTTTGAACTTTCACAAAGTTATGACTAACCACGTCTCCAAACAAAAAAATCAAACCGTCATCTGGTGATTAGATGCCACAAACGATTAGGCAGTCTCACATCCGGTGCAGATCTAATGGCTGAGGTTGACATCTCTGTCCAAGAATATTCACATTTTGAAATGTGCAAATGAAAACCTCTAGCACATTGAGGCAGTATATAGACCCGTCCTTACACTTTCTGAGGTGTTTAAAAGTCACACTTTATAACAAGCATATAGGCAAATGCCTTCATTAAGGCTAAGAGATGGATTTTACAAAGGCAGGTACACAGGAGAGTTCAAACCACTTAGCACCTTGATTAAAGATGAAAACAATCCTATCAGGGATTATTAAAATAGCGCACACTTTGGTGCACATGATGACACAGGTAAAAGATGCCATGGATACATAAACCCAGTACATATAACCTATTGGGTAACACTTTATGGTAAGGGTACATGAATTATCATGAATTCATAAATTAATTAATTCATGATTTATGCATTACTTCATTCCTTTATATCTTATGAATCATCAGGAATTGACATGGGTTCGTAGTCTCTCATTTATGACATCATGCATTAACAACACATCAACTAGGTACATTAAGTACGATGGTTGATGATTTATGATTACTTAAGCATTATCATCATGATTACATGAATTTAAGGTTAATTGCTCATGAGTTCATCATGTCTGTGGCCCCTCAACTAAAGTAGTGAATAATGACATCTGTTTAGAGAACTGCAAAGTTGAAAGAAATAATCATGATCATGCTTAATAATAAATCATAATTCATAATGCTGTGCCCACCGTACTTAATGCATTAGTTGATGTGCTGTTCATGTATGAGGTCACAAATGACAAACTATGAACACATGATTCATCATATATTAAGGAATGAAAGTCTTGAATTAATTCATGCATGAATTCATGATAATTCATGTACCCTTACCGTAAAGTGTTACCAACTATGGTAAACATATTCACAAATGGAAAGGGTTACTGCATATAGTCATAATGGGTCATATTGCTTGATATCTGTAATTGACTGCACTGACAAAGCGTTATGATGTTTTAAACCTGTGTGTTATATATTTCCTCGTGTGTGCCTGCTCATATAACTCCAAAAGTACTCGTCTAATATACTTTTTATTAAAGGTATAGTGTTACCATCTCTCAGTCCTACATGATGGGATGGACAGTTTTTCACTTTACTTGGTTGAGAGAGGGAGAACGGCATCTGCTAAATAAATGCAAATGTGCTTAATGATCTCTACGTAGCGCATGAAGCAAATTATTTGTGACTTGTTATCACTTTATTGATGATATTTCAGATCTTAATGTCATAACAAATAGAAAACATGGGGCACTGCTCAGGGATAATTCAGAAGTGTTCCTGGCGTTTATTAGAGACCAGTGCTGTGCTAAAATGTTGATGCAAAGGAAACATCTTGAGTTTTTGTCTTTCATTAGAGACACAAAGAGACTCAGAACTCAAGGCAGATGGAGGTGGCTTATGCCTCCACTGTGCCATGCTGGGCTGAGTGTGGGCCCAGAGCCAGTGACACACACATACACACACACAGACACACACACACACAACGTCTACACACACACACACACACACACATACATACAAAAACACACAGACACACACCCACACACACAACGTCTCACTCTCTCTCACACACACACACACACACACACACACACACACACACACACACACAAACAAAACAACACATTCGGAATTCATATTCTCCCTGCATCTGCCACCGGTGGTCCTGAACTGGTAAGAAAAATCTCACTTGTTATCTAAATATAGCTGCGTTTGTCATAAACACACGACGGTGACTCAGTAGTGCTCAACTGCATTCCCAAGATCCCCCTTCAGTTGTTTTCCTGAAGCATCCCCATCTCTATAATTCAACTCACTATTTTTTGTCACTGGCAGTGGATAATAGAAAAATTGTATACAAAGGCATCTCTCGCTAGATTTAGAGTTAGTCACGCCATATGCGTGTCCTTTTTTTATGCTGAGACACAAATCCTTTTATTGGATGTACAACATACAGACGTGTCCAACAGTGGCCTAGAGACTAACGCAGAAGTGTGACACTACTGCTGCTGCCATCAGGATCCTCTATGTACGAAGTTTCCTTCAACTTCTGGAGATGAAGGAGAGAGAGAAAACCCCATCGATAGCATGCCAAACCCAGGTATCAGAATCCTTCATGTGGTTTGCATTTTACTCATGAGAATACTGCTACATAGACGTGCAACAGTGCATATAGTTCTGAAGTTGTTTTTTTTTCTGCCCTCTTACATAAAGCAGGATGGGCATACTTGGACGTGTTCACAAAACTCTGCTGTGAACTTAAATGCTTATAAAGTATGTTTCTAATCTCTACTAAAAGTGTTTCAGCCATGATAGACTCAGCTTAGGCTACTCTGTTCTTTGGATGGTTGTTTGAAATGTTATTGCTTGTTATTCCACTGCTTGGTTGAATTTCCCATTGTCCTACGTAATTTAGAACGACCATTAACCATATGTTATTTGCACACCTATGAAGTAGATCCAGTTTTTTGGCCGTATCACACTTGTATATTAATTTGCCGAACTCGTTGTGAAGATTAAATGAACTGTCACGTTGCATCCGAGCTGTAAAATGCAGACGTTCAGAACATTGCAACATTGTAGCATATGACGGAGGTGGCTTTTAGCTAGATGGTTGACAGCAGGCTAAGTAAAATAGCGATGTTTTAAAGCTAAAGTTCATCAGAATCTTGGGATACGCCCGCTTGACAGCGGGAGAGATAGAACTAACGACTGGCCTTTAGCCGTAGCAACTATCCATTTAGAACTAGTAACGGCAGTTTGTCTTGCAAGTTGAGAAATTTGTTGATATGTGTCGGAAGAAATGAGTTCTACAAACAAGACAGTTTTAGCGATTAAAACGTTAAAATTGTAACAGGAAATGAACACAACGCAAGTGGCAACAGTGGAATAAGAGGGATAATGGACTCCACGGTGGTCTGTCCACAGAAATTAATGCACTTACGAGGTTTAAACTCCGCTTCACGTCGGGCCTTTTACAACCTCGACCGTGCATTAACTTCTGTGAACAGACCACCGTGTCGTCCATTATCCCTTACATATTACATCAAGCCACCAACCAAGTGATATACATTATAACAGACACTTTCTGAAACTGACTGACATATTAAGCTTGTTAGGTTCTGAGGAGATTTCATGATGCTCACGGAGAGGTTTCGAGTGAAGGGCGGCTTGGTTTACAGTAACAGCTGGTGCTGGTTGATACTTTTCCGACTTCAGTCAAAACAACCGTGGATCTACAGACAGACTCCAGACGCTACTGCACTGCAGCGAGACAGAGTGCTGCCATTAATTCCCATTTGTTTCCGTAAAGTATCTCTATGTGCAGGTGTGTGTGGCTCACTCTGGCTCTATAAGAGTGTGTGTGAGAGAGAGAAAAAAAGAGAGAGAAGAGAGAGATAGTGAGTGTGTGTGTGTGTGTGTAAAAAAAGGTGAGGTGACCTTTACCGAAGCCATGCGAAGTTCATCATTTTTACTCATTATGCTGGAGTCAGATAAAACTCTGGTAGACACCTGCCTCCTCGGGGTGCAATTAGGCAACAAATTAAATCCCTAACTTTGTAAACCTACAGTGTGTGTCCCTGTCTGAGACAGTGGCTGGGTGGGAGACCAAGAGACCCCCTAATGCAGATAAAAGCTCAGTGTTTCTGCAGGGCATTCCTATTAACCAGTGAAACAACTATTAGCTCTAATTGTTACAGCAACCATTAGGAGCAAATAACCTTAAGTGGATCAATTTGTTTTAGTTTTTATTAGTTAACTAAATGAATTAGTGTTTATAGGGCCATTTATGCTTTTAAAAAACTGTGGTTATTTGTGAATAAAAGAACATGTTTGAGAAGGTTAACTGGATACTTGGAGGAAAAATCTGGTCCATGGTTTTACCCTTTTCGGATTGCCTCATAATATTTGTACCTTCATACATTGATTCTTTTTGCGTTGAGAAGTAACTTAAGTGAAGAAAAGACAATAGGACATACAGTAGCTACAAGAGAGTATGCTGCTATGTGTTTAACGGTCTTTAATGTCAATTCATATTTCCACACACAATTCTCACACACATCTCAGTTTGGAGTCATGTAAGGAAATACAGTGATAGTGCTATAAAGGTTCAATGAACAACACTGTATTTGGTAAACCCCATTTATAAATGATGTTGCCAAATTTAGCCCTGCATGATGCATGTCAGCCTTCCCAAAAATAACGCCATCACACAACTTGACCTCCAAGGCAAGACACCAGAGGCAACCTAAACCAGATAAGAGCTGTCTCTAGCAAGATTCTGACCCTGATGTGGGGCAGATCCAGTGACCTGATAAGAATGCCCTATGATGCTCAGGAGAACTTAATTACTTATGATGGTGTTTACAAACGGTATCAATGTATAAAGATTGTGCAGAAGAGGCTGTGGAGTAGAGTTTGGGAGGAATTCAAGTTTAAAGATTCTTGTCCTAGATTGCATGATTCATTTCATTGCAAACCAAGAATTTATCACAGACAAGCTAGGTTAACCTATATATTAGCTAACTGGTGTACTTAGACAGGGCTTCACCGCAATCTGAGCATTCTACTGTGAAGCATCCCATGGTACACACAAATAGACTGATCTAATGTTCTGTATCCAGTCTCTGATTTGCTAGCCTACTGGGGCTTTACACACTGATGTGATGTGTTGTCCAACGGCATAGAGCATTGTGATGTTGTGTAGGCCAACGTGTCATAATGAATTAACATAATGCATAAATGTCAACATTGCCTTAATTTTTTCAAAAGAGATAAGACATTTTAAAATGAATTTAGATTTGCTGCCTGTGACTTGCACTCAGTTAGACAGTACACTTCGTGACCTCATTCACAAACACACCTCATTATCAAGAGGGCACCAGCTTGCTTCTTTCATCTGGTAGCTACGGACTAACTATTGAAAGCCGTGAAGGAACTTTAACGGAGGAGCTGGTTAGACATGGTTGGACAGGACTGTTCATGGGACTAGCAGTGCCTTTGTGTTTCAGTCCTGGACCCTTTTGTTGGATTTTACCTCTCCTTAGATAGATAGATATATACTTTAGTTTTATGGTTTTCCCCACATTTTGTGAACGTTGGAGGTAAGGAGAGAGGAAAACAATGGAAAAAACGTAATGTACCATGATCATACCCAGAGGGTAAGAACATCTCGTACAATGCCACAAGCAAGTATCAAGACAACAATAAGCTATTTAGATCTTTCATGAAGGTTCTTCTTACAAAAGACACTGATGGTAATAGTAGGAAGATACGTAACATCTGGTTCCAAAAAACTGCATGACAGTCGTTTTGTGGGTTAGCCTTTCTTCTTACTATTAAAATAAAAACACAGTACAACAATGTTTAATAGAGGTTAGTGAACTGGACGTTAATTTGCTTCAGACTATACAATAATGTATTCATGTCCAAACCAAACATTAGACACTTTCAATACAACAAGAGTCATTCAATTTTGGTAACACTTGACAGTATCGACATAAGACATGACACTGTCATGAACATAACCCTAACCCTAACTCTAACCCTTACCCTAACTCTAACCCTAATCCTAACACTAACTTGTTATGACAAAAAACTAATGTCACTTAGCAGAAGCGTTATGCCATAAACGTTTATGACTTGTTTATGACACACTTAATATCATGACAGTGTCATGTCACTCTTATGTTGATACAGTCAAGTAAAGTGTAACCACACTTTTTTACCCAGGTTGGACACATTCAATGCCCTTACATGTAATGGGGGAAAAAACCTGCACAGTCTGAAACAAAAATGGATGGCGATTAAAGGAAATGCCAAAGTCAAATATCAGGTCTCTAATTAATGCCTTATTTGCACATTGATATACACATTTAATTAATCCCTAAAATAAAGTGATATCAGTGTTTTTAGGTAAGGGTTTAATAAGGTTGTTTCCACCTTATTGGATTTATTTTCTTTTATGCTGTTGATGATGACCTGATGAATTTCAAATGGCTGATAACCTACTTGACATAGAGAGAAAACAAATCATTCCGTGGCGAACTATAATTGTTGGACCATTGTACCGGCTGCCCTTTCATCATAGCCCGATCAATAATTCCTTGGGGAGAGCCGGGGGAATTATCCAGGAGATCAAGCTGTAAAGTCCACTCTGATGATGCAGGTTATGTGGGCCAGGAAAAACACAAAGAGCGTGAACATAATGAAAAGTTTGGCCAGGGTTGCACACATTACCATTCCAGCCCGTCTCTCTCTCTCTCTCTCTTTCTCTAAAAAAGATGCGGAGTGGGGGGAAAAGAAAAAGGAGAGAGAGAAGAAAAGCAGCAGTGCAGAGCAATTGCTTTTCTTTGTCTAGACGAGATGAAACTTGCTTTAATTTAGCAGTCAGCCTTATATTTGTTCGGTTGTTTCCCCACCACCACCCAATGTGGGCAGAAGAGGTCTTTTGGTACAACATCTCAATCGAAAGTTTCCAATGGTAGACCTGGTCTCAACTCACATCCTGAAACATTTAACTCTGCTGCTTGAGGCAAATAACACATTTAAAGCTGTCAGCCACTGTACTTCCAGAACATTGTTAAAGCAGGATCAGTGTCTGTCTCTTCATAAACATCTTGTTTTTAGCTGTGTGTCTCCACACATAATCACACTCTTAGATGTCCTGTCATTACCATGTCACACAGGTATCGGCTCCATCAACTGAGAGTATTTGCAGACACAAGTGTCAAAAAACAGAAATATTTTGGGGCTTTCAGGATGGTTGGTGTCATACCACCTGCCTTGCAGGCCCAACAGTCAACCTGACTGCAATTAACAGGCTTTTCCATGGGCGTCAAAGATCTTGACTTCACTGGCACCATACAGACAGAAGCTGTGCTTAACCAACTTCGTGACCTCTTAACTTGTTAAATCTAGACACTGAAGTTTTGAAAATAACATCAGGCCAGCATCAAGCTAATCTGAGAGTGATTGAAGTGGCTCCTCACCTCTCCTGCTTTGCTCGTCGCTAATGAGATCCCTGATGGATAGCTGGTATATATAGCCATTGTCATCAACACCACTTTTGCTTTGACCAATTCATCACTAAATGTGGGCACCATCTTTAAAGACCAAAAAGATGAAGCTGCCTGTAACAGCATGCATAACTAAAAGAAGTATGCTCAAGCATAGCAAATATGTCTGATGGAAATATCCCCGAAACCCAACAAGAGAAAGGCTGGTTTTGTAATAATGTTACAGTATAATGCAAAGCTTTAAATTACTGATGACTAGAACCGAAACACGGTTCTAATATGGCACGGTTCTACACACAAGCAAAAGGCTATGAAACAACATCAACAGTATACGTTACACAATATCCTTGCTAATGCGCTAACTGGCATTTATTTGAAATGTTATTAGCAAAGTTGTAAGGTGAAAACTTTATTTCATGGTGTGTTCTAAACAACACAATGGCATGATATTAATCTTTCATGTGCATGAGGCCCATATAGCATCACAATGAATATGAAGATCATGTTAAAAGTTAGCTGGCAAAAACATAAATAGGTTACATACCTGATGTCACTGAGCTGTAGCCTAGAAATCTAGACGCACCCTAGCGGCAGCAAATTACATTTGCTTCCAGGGCTAGTCTAGCAACTCTCCGTTGGCTTGTGAGCTCGAAAAATTAAACTTCTATCAGGCCAATCAAATTGTGTATAGAGTCGTTAGGCGGGCTTAACATAATGATTGATGGCAGAGTTGCAACGGTTTGGCTTGAATTCCCTGTTACTTGAAAACAAAGAAGATGGATGTTGCTGTTGGCCAACAGTGTGACACGAGTTAAGCTTGTTTTAAGTTGGCAAAAGTTTGAACTAGCCAACTAGCTCCACTAGTGGGAAAACGTAGCCTGGGTGTTCCCATGCTGCCTTGCGCGCGATTTGATTCACGCTGCTAAGGCAGCCTGGAGACCATGGAGCAAATTTTCGACTGAGATAGGGAACCAATCACAGAACAGGGGGGAAAGCAAGACGATGATGAGCTATGCACAGACGCATTTGATAGACATCCGTGGCACCCAATAAACGGATCTGGGCATTTTTTTCAAATACGAGAAAATGAACGTTTGGTTCCCAGACCACGTCTCATTGAGAAGTGGTGGCACTAGCCAGGCTAGGGAAAACGCATGGGACTCAGCGCTGTCCTATTGCGTGCAGAGGGAATTTGAAAGACAACCGATTATCCCGCCCCTCGCGCTGAGCACTGCGAACGGTGAGTGCCCAGAACCTACATTTTAATGTGACTGAGCTGTCAAAGAGGCTACAGAACCATCTCCGTACGTTATCGCTAATTCAACTCAGCTGACTGGTGTTAGCGCATAGCCATAGTTGCTGTTAAAATGCCTACTACTAGCGCTGGGAATTTAAACACTTCAACACCGACATAATGTAGCCTAATATGTTCAAAACTATTGCGTGTTATGGGAAGACATGAAATTTCTTGAAGCATTGGGAACACACTGATTTAACTGGAAAGTAGCTTGCTTGCAAATGCTGTTGTCCATGACCTGGCAGTTCTATGGCAAGCGGTTTTAACATACCTTATGGCAAACCGCCTACACTGGGTAAACTTGAAAGCAGAGCTTACCATTGTGTGTGCATCCATGGCAAGCTGTTTTAACATTTAAATGTATTATGCGTAGGAGCAATGAGATATTGATAGTAAATTGAATATAATCAATTTCATGTTCAAATTTGTCTTATCAATAAAAAAAAGCAATTCATGCTTTAGACCATTTTAATTTAAAAACAAAGTACCGGTTCAGGCACCGTTTCGGCACCGGCACCGTTTTAAAAGTATCGATTTAGCACCGGTATCGGATAAAACCCAAACGATACCCAACCCTACTGATGACAAATAGTCAGATATATCCAATACCTACCAATTGTTCTTTGGCTGTGTCAAATAAACATGTTTTTATGAAGTGTGCCTGAAGCAAAGACTTACTTTGTAGTAGTTTTTTTTTACTTTAGTGTAGTTTAGTTTGGCTAAATTGTATGATGGATAATTCATTCGTAGCACCTTAGCATGACACATAACACAGAAATCCAGCAAGTTTTCACATAGACCTCTGTTTCTCAAGGTCACAGAGAACTGTTGGTACGAAAAAAACTTACCTAGCTTGAGTTGCTACAGCCAGCAGCTAATCCAACCAGGCAGCTACAGCGCTACACTCTGGGGGCATGTCTGTGACCCCCCATGTACATGCCCACAGAATGTAGTGCTGTAGCTGCCTGGCTCCATTAGCTTCTCGCAACTCGAGCTAGATGAAACCAATTGTTTTCGTTTTTGTTTCGTACTGACAGTACTTAGTGACCTTGAGAAATCTATGTGAAAACTCACTGGATTTCTCCTTTAACTGCTGCAATGTTACCTGATCATCAATGTAAAGTTTTGGAAAAAGGAGTCTCTCTTCTGCTCTTTCATTAAGAATGTGTCCACCTTCAGTGTCTAAATGAATTCAGCTCAATCACTGCTGTACAGAGGTGCAAAGGCTTTTGTTGCTGCAGTTGCACAGACTATGGTGATGCTGTACTTCAGATATCTAGTCTCTGTGTGCATGGACCAGTGCTTGACCAGCTTGTGTTTTTGCAGTGGGCAGTGGTTTAGGTGATAACGAAGACTTTCATTGAACATGCAATCACATCAACATGTCAACATGTCATGCAATCACTGTCAAGGTTTAACATTTGATTCTGTTTTACTAAGCAGCTGGGCAGGAGGTGGCATATAGGCCTTTGTTGAGCCTGAGGGTGTTACACTTCCTGTCACTGTGGGATTGGTAAACTTGATATACTCAACTTCTAGATGGTTTTCCTGCCATAATTTCAGTGTATAATCTAGATTAACACTAGCATCTATACCTGCCAGTGCATTAGTCTCAGACCACCACTGAATGCAGAACGGGTGGGATTGGCACAACCAGGCCCTACCAACAACAGGCTCCTGGCTCCCTCTCCAGGGATACCTCAGCATGTCCGCTGCTGGACAGACTGCTAGCCAACAGGGGATGAGTGACTCCTAGAACCGTGGCTTCTTTTCATTTATCTTAATACTCAGTCCTCCCTTCTTCCGTCCATTTTGTCCTAGCGCCTCCCTCTAATCAATCACATGAAGGAAACGAGGAATGAATGCAATAAGGATGGAGGAATCAAGGACAGACACATATGAGAAATGAAATATCCTGCTCATTCACGCATCACTTTTAAAGATGATGGGAAAACCGTTTGTACCTTGGTTATTGAATAAGGAGAGTTTGTGCATGGTCACAAAGCTGCCATGAACTGGAAACACGTTTTTCCCTCCTTCATATGCAACATATCTGACCAAAGGCAAGAGTGTTTTGCAGATACAGAGTGTGATGCAAATACAGACTATGATGCAAACCATACCTCTGATCAGCGCCCCCCTCGCACACGTTACATTACATCTTGGAGTTGGAGATTCAGGTAAGCTGCTGGAGCCTGTTGAGCGGTCATTGGCAGCCAATCGTAATGCTCACCTAATTATTCATGTGGGTGCCAGATAAGCATGAGGGCGCGCTAGATATCTCCCTGGCCTAATTATAGGCTTGTAAATGGGCTGTTAAAGTAGCATCTGAACATGTTTTTTGACAGACTAAGTGCAAGGTAAAATACTCCCGTTCACTCATTTTAGGTAATCTTGAAGAGACATCAATCACTGACTATGTGGCAGCGTCACCTCTTGTCATACACATGTTTTGCAAAAATCCACAGCTCCCGGTTCTTCTGGTCCAATCAGAGCAGGGCTGTGTGAGATCTGACTGTCAATCACAGTCTGGTAGGCACTGACGAGCACAAACTCGATGAGGGGATGCTCGGTGGTGGGGGAGGGGCATGAGAGTTGTAAACGTTCAAAATGTTGGCCAAGTCCCCTCAATCTGTCAGACTTGCCAACTGCAGCTTTAAGATCAGTCATCAAAGCTGATTATTGTGCATAATCAGAATTTGGTTAAAATAATGGATGGAATCTGTATGTTGAACCAAAGAAGTTTCAATTCTTTCTACTGAGCTCTGAATTAAATTAGGCTCCTAATCTGTGGAAATTGCAGAGAATATTGACCTATACAGGAGCCTAAAAATATCCTATGAACACAAACTCCTCTTTTAATGACCCTGCTAATGAGGTGATATTTGGCTGTAGTGAATTGTTATTAAAACAAGACCCATTGGCAAAACAAGCATTGACTTTTTGTTAAAGTTGGAATGGTTGATGGAAATTAATTATTATTTCTTGGTCGATGAGAACTTGTTTAAAATTTAAGGTTGATAGACTTGAAGGAATGGGAGGGGAATTTTCAACTTGGCCCAATGATCACTCGTTATAACACTTCCACGTAGGATGCATCTCTGCTTCCTTGCATATCGTTCCTCTCTCTCAGTTCTCATGTCCTCTGGTAACAAGAAGACAAATGAAACATCCTAGATAAGATCAAGCTTAAAACGATTTCTGGGGCACAAGCCAGAGGGCCGAGGAGAGAGGTAGCATGCAAATAGAGACATGACATGAGGAACCTTCGCATGCCTTCCTCCCTCACCCGCTCCAGCCAGCACACCCTGAGTCACGATCTCCATGACAGGTGCCAGTTCTCTCTGCCACTATGTTTTCAGCAGATGCCAGTTCTATGTGCCTCCATCTCCTCAGCAGATGTCCATTCTCTAAGCACTTTATTGGCGTGTACTAATACTGTGCCTCCATTGGGCTGTGAACCAAATTTATCTTCACAAATCTTCATCATTTTTTTTTCTGTCTAATACTGACCTGATTCCATAGTGTTCCAATGCTTTATCATATTATTTGCATGTTTAGCTGGCTTAGCTTAAATTGGAATGTGTGTGCACAAAGACACAGTGGTTGTAAAATTAGTCTGGAATTAGCAGATATCTAGGTATTCATTTTAAGGGCTCATTGGATGTTTGGTGTCTATTTTTCTAAATCTATTTTTGATTGTTTATCTGCCTTAAGACATGAGGCTAATGTGGTAGAGATTCTAAGCATTGTGGGAAATGCCCAGAGGAAAGAAAAATTCAAATCAAAATCTCTCCTTTGTCTAACCCATACCTCCTAGATATAATTGAGCTCAATGTTATATCCATGAACGATGGACCATTTTGTCACTTCAACTCCCAAGAAATAGCTCTATTCTTGGCTCAGCCCAAGTCCAATTTTAAGTTCAACTTAAGATCTTAAATTGTAATGTTCTTCTTTTGCTCATTATTTCTCCCAAAGGGGGTATAAGACAGAGAGGTCAGAATTCAGTAACTTTGAATAAGAGCTGAATTAAGACAAGGAAAAGACAGGGTTTTTCCCCTCTGGGCATAGATGGTAACACAGGTAAATGCCTTTATTAGTCACTAGGAAAAGAAAAAGTTACCTGACTGAAATGTTTGACCAGTGGGGATTTTTTTCTCTTTACCTTTTTTAATAACAATTGACTAGTGCAATAACTTTACATTAACTGGACGTGTGTAAGTGGCAGATACTGCCTTTTCAAGACATACTGTATACAACTCGTTCATTCTGTCCCATTCAGTTCCACTTTCTGAAAATCTTCCTCACTGTGTTTTTTCTTATACTGTAATTCCAGCATTAATGATTCCTTGTAGCTGCCTGCTACAGCGGCACTCAGGGAGCAGTGAGGGGTTAGGTGCCTTGCTCAAGGGCACTTCAGCCGTTCTTACTGGTCGGGGTTCGAACCGGCAAACCTCCGGTTACAAATCCAAAGCCCTAACCAAGCCCTAACGGCTCCCTTACTTTACACCTTAAGTAAACACACACACACACACACACACACACACACACTTGTCTCATGGACCCATGGTCTGTTGCTGGTATGACCCTGTTATTCTGCTCATTGAACTAGTGGAAACTAGGCCTCCACTCTAATGCCTAAACTTTACCCACAAATTACTTAAACTTTTGTAGACTTACTTTTTTACACCGGAAGTTTGAAGTTGCTTTGCTCCTGTTGAAAGGTCTTTGTTGCCTCTGACTGATGTATTGCTTGGATATATGAGCTGTAGGTATGATTCATTCCTGCCGTGCTACCAATGTTGTGGGGCTTCGCCTTGGTTTCAAATGGAAGCAATGACAGGGTATCAAAGTGAAGCAGTGATGCAGACAGGCACCTTTAAGTTTGGTGATTGATTTTGTTGGAATGACTTGTGCTCTATTTCAGGACTGTTAGTGTGTAGTGAAAGTGTATTGGTAGGAGGTAATTTCTTCAGTTTTACAGCAAGGCTGAAGTATTTGAAATATCTGTTATAACTAACATGGGCAAGCATTTTAAAGCGTGTCAATAAAAATGGCAACCAAAAGGGGACATACTACAAAGCAATAACACAATAATCTAATCTAACAATAATAATGCAAAAAAATATGTGGTCACATGATCAGTATGTAGATTTCAAAGCTTTTGATTAACATAATTATCAAAACGACAATGTCAATTTGTCAATTTCTCTACTACCTTCATCCTCCATGAAGATCCTCATACACAGTATAGACAATTTTTCAAACAATTCTATGTTCTTCACAATAAAAAAAATATATATATATTACTTTGATGCATGGCCTTTCAACAATTTCTTAATCACCAGCAATCCATTATGTGAATGGCTTCTGTAGTGACTAGATTGAGTTATGTAGGCTGTTTGTGGCTTTTTATACCCAACCCTGGACCCAGACACATTTCGATGCAGCGCAAGAGGAACCTTTGGTGACCCATTTGTTTTGATTTGAAACAATCTTATCTCATTCATAACATCTGCTGTGGGTTAGCCTGCAAGCTTCTGCTTGATAAATGTGACACACAGTCTCTTGCCAGTATCATACCTCTGCCTGGATTTGTCAAAGGGCCTGTTTTATGCAGCTCAAAAACAACCATAAGAATGCAGTATTGTTCTGATTGCACTGGCCCTTATTTTCAGGGTGATAATGGTGGATAGTAATGGCCCATGTCAGACATTTGATTCACTTCAACAGTACTGGCAAGTATAGGGCTTATGAGACTACAAGCACTGACCTGAACGAAACCGCTTAACAAAGAGAAAGAGAGAGATAAATAGAAATAGTGATAGACTAAATCAGCTAAGTTTGCATGCAAATAGGCAAATAGGCATATAACTATGACAATACACAATGATGTCACAGGAGAGTAGTTGACCATTAAAAAGAATGGGCAAACGTAATATTTATCTCCTGTTAGATATGGTTGTCATGAACAGGTCATTTATTTAAAGATGCAAAATCTCCTTCAGGATTAATATGTATGTGGTTTCACTCTGTACATCTAGCCTATAACGACATTTCTGTAACAATCTTGTTACAATAGCAGTGGCCAGGCAGCTTGAGAGCCTTCTGTATTTTCATCTCTTGAAACAAGCTCTATTATTCTGATTAATAATTGCAATGAAAATCTAAAGGCTGCAGTAACTGAGACCATGAGTGGTAGGTACGCTGGCTTGAGCTTCTAACCCAGGTAGTGATTAACGGCACAGTGTGCACACCGCCCTCTCTCCTGCCTGGGCCCCTGCTGCAGGCCAGTTTAGCAGGGATCCTTTGCTATTCTAAAATGGTGTAAAAGTCGTGCCAGATGAAGAAAGCCTTTATGGCTCCGAGGAGGTGAGTGATGGCGCGACATAAAACTGGGTCCAAAAAGAACAGATGGAGGCTTGGTGACTGTAAAACCACAAACTGTCCAGGGGAAGCTTTTTACTGGTGACTTATGAAAGCTATCTGTCACAACAAGCGCAACGCTAGCTTAATAATATGCTAATGAGGCCCCGGGCTTGCCGACCACAAATCACGTTAAAAATCGTCAGAAGCGGTTTCATGAGACGGAAGCGTTTGAAGGCAGAAGCGGGCTGATTCTGCGAAGGTCTCCAGTGGGGTGGGGAGTGGGACGCTTGAAGCAGAGCTTTGTTTCCGCAAAGTCATCACTTCTTAAGTGCTCTGGGATGTGACTCATTTTAGCTTGCTTCAGTCACTGCTGCTGATGTTGTGGAGTGGCTCTGTTGTTATTGTTGTTGTTTCTGTGGCCTCTGTATAGTTCAGGGGGAACGAAACGCACACAAATAAACATGCAGTGACATAATGAATCATGCTGCCTTGATGATGACCGAGCCTGATAGAAACTGACTTTGGATTGGGATCTATCCTTGATCTGGTATGATCAGGGCTGAATTCATATCAGAGGATCCACAACCACACAGGAGCAGTTTCATCAGACTTGAGCCATCTACTGTATCATAGTTGTTTCTTCAGCAGTTATCAAACTCTCCTTCTAAATACAGTTTGGTACAAATACTCGGCAACACTTTATGATAAGGGTACATGAATTATCATGAAATCATGCATGAATTAATTCATGATTTATGTATTACTTCATTCCTTAATATATCATGAATCTTCAGGAATTTACATGAGTTCATAGTCTGTCATACATGAACAACACATCAACTAAAGCATTAAGTATGGTGGGCACATCGTTATGATTTACTAAGAATGATCATGATTTCTTGTAGTCATCACTACTCAAATTAAATGTAGTCATCACTACTCAAATTCTGATTTGAACACAACTTGTGCAGTTCTCTAAATACATGCCATTGTTCACACTTTGAGGGGCCACAAACATGATGAATTCATGAGTAATTAACCTGACATTCATGTAATCATGATGATCATGCTTAAGAAATCATAATGATGGACCCACCGTACCTAATGCTTTAGTTGATTCATGTATGAATTCATGATAATTCATGTACCCTTACCGTAAAAATATTCATATAACACAATTCTTATTCTGACTCATGATACACATATAGTTATTTGCACACACATACACACACACATACACTTTATGTATATTGTTTTTCTTTGATATAATCTATATATTGTGAATTCCTTGAGTGTGTTGACTTGGCCAATGAATCTAATTCAGATTCCTCTAGGAAGCCTCTCTCAGGGGCACATAACAGCTGTGTGCAGATCCTCTCTCATGGAGTAAAGAAAACACAGCCGATAAGGACAATGTCTACTGCATACATTTACAAGCAAAATAAAAATGTGGAAATACAAATCTCACTGAGCAAAGCACTGGTGCATTGGCAGTTCACACACAGAGGTGGCTTAAAAAAAAAAAAAAAAAACAGAAAATGCATCTGCCTCAAAAGAGAAGAAAGGGCAAATCCACATGACATTTGAAGATAGAATTATTATAGATGTTTACATGCCAGGTGTCACTGGAGTCGCAGATTGCCATTCTCCTGCTCCCAGCATGGATCCTGTGCAGTAAACAGACTTCAAAGGCCCCGCCACTATGCTCCCACTGTAAGCTGTGAGCTGAATAGGTAGCTGCGTGCACTCCCCCTGCTCACGCGCTCGCTTCGCAGGCATCAAACGGCCAGCGCTCACCAGAAGTGACGTGCTGCTCGCGGTCGGACACCAGCGGGGAGACTGACACCCACTGAAAGAACAACTTCATTCGGTAATGTCAGATCTCAGGGAACCCTCCAGCGGCCAAACAATGCAGCCTTGAGAGCAGGTCAGGCTGTTTGTTTTATCCGCAGTGGGCATGCACCATAGATACACATTATCAATTTCTCTCTCTGTCTGCCCGCTCTCTCTCTCTCTCTCTCTCTCTCTGTGTGTGTGTGTGTGTGTGAATAAATCTCACCAAATCTGGGAGAATGAAACCTTTTGCTACTGTGAGCTAAGTTATAATCAGCAGAAACAAATAGCGCAGCACTAAAATCGAATCATATCCACAAGTAAACATCTCACTGAGGCAAAATGCTGTGGTGGTAATTTGTCTTTAGTTTACTGGAGGAAAATAGCAGCTGATCTCTATGCAGTGTCGCGTTGGCAAAACTTCAACATAATGAATTACAATAGCCATTTTTTATTAAATATAAAAAAAGAAAGATAGGAGTGGGGGGAACTGTGGTTCCAGTGTAGCATCCCAAACATGTGCGAGCCCAAATGTCCTCATCAGGGGCGCTGCTAGCAAATTTGGGCCCTATGAGAGACAAAAATTTTGATGTTTCTACCATTTCACATATGTCGATACAAAACCATACATAATGAACTACACCTTGTACTTCAATTACATATGCATGCACTCAGGAATCATTCTGTTTTTTCAGCTGCTCTTTTACATTTATTCAAAAACCCATGAGGCTCTCCTCAAATGATATAGTTTGGCACTCTCATAGGTTATGCACAAAAGTCACACACACACAAAGCCTTTGACTTTGAGCTTTGATTTGATGTTACATAAGGTCTGAAGGTTTTTCACCATTTTAAAAGACATCTCATCTCTTATGCAGTCTTAGCCAAGGGAAGCCTTGAGATATTCAATCTGCAGAGCCACATGAGTGTATATGATTTCAGGCAGGTTCATCGGATCATTATAGTTTCATTACCTCTATCATATATCACCCCTCAGCTACTATGAAATCCTGTAGTCAAAAAGTTCTTCACTTAGATGAAGAACATGCATGCCACATTACTGTAGATATATTAAAAACAACACTAATATGAGCAGTTTAAAAATGTACCATTCTTACTGTAAACATATATTTTATGTCCCATTAAAGGAAAATTCCAGTATTTAGCACTTTGCGTCCCTTTTCTGGTTTGTTTTGGATTAACTAGAGTGGTGGACACCGAAATTTTGACGATTGGTTCTGTCTCGACTTTTCTGACTCTTTTGACTAGTCAGAGTGGCTGCCTACAGGCATGCTCAAACATGTCCTAAAACAACCCTTAAAGGACAAGTTCGGTATTTTACACTTAAAGCCCTGTTTTCAGATAGTTTATGATTAAATAGAAGGTTTAAGATTGAAATTTGGACACATGCTGCTGTCCTGAGAATTTTTGGTTTCTGTGCAGCACCCCCCCCACACACACACACACACCTCCACAAAGGCTGCATAGGTGCACTGGAACAATCTTTCTAAAACGCATTAAACTTTCGTTTACAAAGACGTGAAACTCACCGAGTGGTAATATGATGTGAACATGACAGGTTATGGACATAACAAATAAGTTCATTTTCCGCCTGTTACAAACGTAATGTTACAAAATGTCAACCTTACCCCAAGTTTTTCCAACTCTGTCGTCCCAGGACGTAATGTGGGAACAGCTGTATTTCTCAGGCGAAAGAGCTTTTTGGACGATTTCTTTCGACCTCCAGCGAAGTCCTCATTAGTAAAATGCAGACCGCAGAGGTGATCAGCTTTCTGCAGATCCTCAACAGGTGTACTCACATCCAACCCCAGAAATTCCAGCCACAACTTTAGCCTTTCTGGATCGTTAAAGGGAAGTCTGTGACAACTTTTTTTGCCACAAATTTTCCCGCAATACGGAACTGCACAAAATCGCCCCATTTTTAACTGCAAAATACTTCAAGACAGCGATCTTCTGCTTCTTCTGTGTATTCAATGAAATGCCACTGGTTTGCTTTTATTGGCAAGTGTACGCAAAGGTGCATTATCGCACCTGAGCATATCAGTGAACACCCCTGACCACTCGGTGAGTTTCACGTCTTTGTAAACGAAAGTTTAAAGGTAAACTATGTAGTATTGGCAATTTCCTTACTGTTTTCTCAGTTTTTGCTTCTTTTTCGCTGGCTCTGTCATGATGAATGTCTGAGAAACTAGGGGGAAGCGAGGAAGTCATCATTCAACCCGAAAAAGTCATATAACCATTCCAATGACTCTGAAGCTATTAAATGAAGGTAAATTAAGCTAAAAAACTTGCATATTAAGCTAAAAAACCTGCTTAGTGTGCCTTTAATGTGTTTTAGGAAGGATTGTTCCAGTGTACCTATGTTGCCGTTGTGGAGGTGGGGGGGGGGGGGGGGTGCTACCACAGAAACCGAAAATTCTCAGGACAGCAGCATGTGTCCAAATTTCAATCTTAAACGTTCTATTTAATCATAAACTATCTGAAAACAGGGCTTTAAGTGTAAAATACCGAACTTGTCCTTTAACGTTCGTTTTCAAAACTGTGCAACTCATCGAGTGGTTAGTGGTGTTTGTTGATTATTAAAATCAAATATATCGGCGCAATGTATGATTTCCAGCCATCTTATTTGCTATTGTGGAACTAAACCTCACAACCGCGTATAAACTTCGGCTAAATATTTGAGCCTGAAGCATAGACGGTGGTGCAGTAATATCAACGTGCAATGAGTCTTCCAACAGAAATCAACAGAATGGGATTTTACAAAATGCCAAATAAAACACGACAGAAACTGTATTTCGCTACGCTACTTGTTTTGGAACATCAACGAACACCACTAACCACTCGGTGAGTTGCACAGTTTTGAAAATTAACGTTAAAGGTTGTTTTAGGACATGTTTGAGCATGCCTGTAGGCAGCCACTCTGACTAGTCAAAGGCGATTCAAAACGAGTCAGAAAAGTCGAGACAGGACCAATTGTCAAAATTTCAGTGTCCACCACTAGTTCATCCAAAACAAACCAGAAAAGAAACTCAAAGTGCTAAATACTGGAATTTCCTTTAACTTATCTGCTGCATTTGCAGCAGACAGGAGATTGTTTCCTCTAGATCCATGAGATGTGTAGTACAGTGACAGAGACTATTATGACAACCAAAAACGTCTTTGTTGCACATTTGCCAAGGGACAAACCCTTCTGCAATTTACTCCAGAGCCTGAGGGCACATCAGTTCTCTTTGCGTCCTCAAAGTTGACAAGTGGACTCCGTCCACTAGATACATGTACCAAAAGGGAGGTTGTCCTCCTTAATATTTAATCAAGGCAACTGGCTAACAAATGGCATTAGCAGGAACTCATGCTAGATCATATCGTCTGATTCAATGCCTTGTCCTGTATTGCTATCAATTACAACTTTGACTTGAAACTAATTCATTTGCACACTGGACTGGTAATTTGATTTCGGCTCTCTCACTGGATTTCCCTTTTCCATTAATTCAATTACAGCAGCCCCATCAGCAGAAAGCACGTGTTGAGTCACCTCCATCCCCAAGCTCATCTCTGCACCTCATATTAATGCTATGCAAAGATCCTCCATTTCATCCCTCTCTCCCCCTATCTCTTTATCTTTCTCTCTTTCTTCATAACATCTCTCTCTCTCTCTCTCTCTCTCTCTTTTCCAATGGGTAAGCCTGCCCAGTATGCACCTCTTGGCAAATTGTGCTCATACATTAGGCATGGTGCATTAATGTGTTGCCAGCAATTATGAATTAACTAATAAATATATAATTATCACTGTTAACAAGTAATCACAATAGTGTAAATGACACTATGACTGCAATCATATAGGGGTCAGATTGGGTGCTGTGACATTACGCCAGATGCTTAGGATTGTTTTTCTAACCTAGCAGTGGCCTCTGTCATAGACCTCTCCTCCGCTCTCGTCAATAGTCTTTCTAGTGAAGCCGCGCTGGCGTAGCGTACATCTGGTTATGCAGATGATGTCTTTGGGCCAGATCAAATCAAGAATTCCTCGTCGTCGTGGTGACTAATGACACATGAAGAGCCCCCGTGGCCGTCGGGTTCGGAGACTGCAAGTGTGTTGGAGCTCTGAACCCGAGCAGCCGTTAGCCGCAGCTGAAGATGTGCAGGCTTGCGTGAACCAGAGTTTTGATTGCAGTGTGACTTCAGG
>NW_027468650.1:29376344-29566344 GCF_046254945.1 Alosa pseudoharengus | reverse complement strand
AGAATTTCCGTTTGTGCTAATAATCTTTTTAGCTATTTATGAGCCATCATTTCCACTGAGCAACTGGGTGTAAAAGGTGGGAATAATAAGAACAGTCAAATGCACAGTCATTTGACAGAGAAAAGCTTTAAGTGCTTGATACTGTTAGAAAAAAGGCTTTGACAGAGACAGAGAGAGAAAGGGAATTAGAGAGAGGGGCGGGGTGTCAGAGGGTAAGATGTGTAAGATAAACGTAAACTTTATTCTCAGTAACTTATGTAAGCTAAACTTAAAATGACACGATTGACTAGCAACTGACACTTGAGTGAGTGTAACTGCTTTCCAAACTTGCCACATGTTTTCACAGCAAATGCTCACACACTAAAACCTCATCTTGACAACCAACACTGCTTGGCGTAACGGCTCCCATAGGGACAAGTCAGTAAAATGTATATGTTCTTTTTATAAGGTAACGTAACAGGAAGTGTGTAAAAACACCTCATTTGCCCTCTTTCATGTACAATAGCATTGACAAATGACTGATTAATTGACTAATATGTACAGACATCTGGGTAACACTTTACTTGACAGTATCTACATAAGAGTGACATGACACTGTCATGAACACATGCCACTGTCATGACACATGAACCCTAACCCTAACCTTAATCCTATCCTCTAACCCTAACCCTAACTATTGCCTATACTGCCAATGTAATAATCCAACTTCCCACCAACATAATAATTATTACGTTTGCAGAAAGTAATTACGTTGGTGGGAAGGTTAAAAACGTATATAATATTAACTTCCCACCAATGTAATAAATCACTGATTTAGTGATATTATATCTGTTTTATCAGTTGTAAGGGGTATAGTTGTTAAAAAACCCCATCTCATGACCATAAAGTTTTGTACCACTTTCCCCCTTACTTATCTCTACTTATTATTCATCACATTTACTAGGTGCCAAGCAAAAGCTAAGGATACCCCTTGTGTTCTTTTGTTATTATTTCACTTAAATAAATGCCATCATTGTAGTCTGTGGCAGCCCTTAGAACCGTGTAGTAAATCGTTTTTAAATGTAATATATGTATGGGACAGGTCCCTGACACTTTATGCAAAGTTGCTTTGGCATCTATTGTATTTGCCTTACACATACTGTAGTTTAACACCTTTAGTGGGGGCCAAGAAGATTACTGCAGGCAATAATTGTTTTTCTACCTTTTGTTATTTTCATCACCTTTTTACTGGGGGCCACACAGTTGTGAATGCACCCATAGTGTTTCTACCTTCTCTTACTGGAGGCCAATCTGATGTGAATGCGCCCATAGTGTTTCTACCTTCTCTTACTGGAGGCCAATCTGATGTGAATGCGCCCATAGTGTTTCTACCTTTTCTTACTGGAGGACAAGCAGCAAAGCTGCACTGTTTCTACCCTTCTAACTTATGTTTCACTTGTTCACATTCCGAAATTTGCATAAAGACATAATAGCATGTTTGGCGAAGTCTCTCTAGGGCTCTGGTATGTCTGCTTAAGTGCATTATGACATCAAATGGAATATTTAGTTGCCAACATTTTTATACAACTTGAATTCCAAAAAAGTTGGGACGCTTTGTAAAATGTGAATAAAAAAGAATGCTATGATTTACAACTCATATCAACACTATATTTAATTGAGAATAGTTCAAAGACAACATGTAATTTGTTGAAGGAGAGAAATTTGACTATTTTATCGAAAATATTAGCCCATTTTGAATTTGATGCCAGCAACACGTTTCAACAAATTTGGGACAAGGGCAACAAAAGGCTGGAAAAGTTGTGTAATGATAAAGACATCTTTTTAAACAGATAGTTTGCACAAGTCGGCAAGCATACTGCGACTTCAAGTCGGCAAGCATGCTGCGACTTCTGTTTGGTTTTACATTTGGACCCTGCAGAGCTGTGGCAGTAGGCTACACTGTAGCCCGGTCAGCTAGGCTATTGCATAGTATTATGATCCATAGGATAATTGGGTTGATTGTGTTGATTTTCATGTGATTGTGCTGCACGAACATATTAGCCTACTGTGTTAGAAGTTATTGCTCCCACTCCTTTAACATCATAGGCTCTTGTTTTGGATACATACTGTATCCACAACCACTGTTTCCAGCTGTAGGTTATATCTTCATGACCACATCTTTTTCATAAGTTTTTCTTTTTATGTTAGTCATTGTATATGTTCACATCCAACAACAAAATCAACTTACACATTTTGGCTACGTCCACACGAAACCGGTATATTTTTTCTTACTGCTTTAACACCTTCAATAACACTGGCAAAAAAAAGACTTGCATCCACATGAAGAGGTGAAACCAACAGAAAGCCCTGTAGTGCATATGCCAGGCCAGTCGATGGTCAGAGGCGTATCAAGCTTTTTAAAAGTGTGGGGGTTGTGGGATAGGAAAATGAAACAATCTGGCCAAATTATAAATAACTCCCTACAGGGACGTTGTAAGTATTTTCTGAGAGGGGTGCGCATGCATGCAATATTGGTGTCCGGGAGTTTCTCCCCCGAAAATTTTCTGAAATTCTGATTGCTAAACACACCATTTTAATGCAGTTTGGGGGGGACAGAAGAAGCAGCGCCCCTCATATGTGTGGCTCATGTGACATGTAGGCCTACATGATCTACCTGCTATCACTTCACTATTTGACACTACCCTACATGGAGACATATCTCATGTTATAAATCTAGAAATCATTTCAGAAATTATGTTTTGTGCATATGGGTTAGCAGGCTACAATAAATTGCCTAACAGACAGCAGCCTAATTTCGAGATATCACGGACACAGAATAGTGACAAAACTGTAAGCTCAAATTCAAAAACGTTTGAAGTCTACCCTAACATATGCAAAGGGAATATAAATAAATACTGTTGCATATAGCCAGCTTAATTAATGTAAATTTAAAGATTATGATTTGCAGTTTTCAATGCTTTTTCCATTGATGGTTACAGGAAGCTAGGCTACGTAGTTTAAACTATTGTTGCTTCTAGTCCACCTTACCTCCAGTTTCACTTGCTGCAGGGACGCACACATTGCATGAGCGCTCATAAGCGTTCTATTTGAGTTCTAATGGTGCAGAGGCTTCAGATTAATTTGCAAAGAAAAGACAAACATTTCAAAAGCAGTCGCGTGAGATGAGTTTTCAATTCAACTGTAAAACTAATAACGTTAATTTTCAGGGTATGACTGCTATATATGTAGAAATGTTTTTATGTTTTGCATTAGGTCTGGTATAGAGCAAGTTACACTGGAGAAATTCTCAAGATATTCACAGAAAACTGTGTCCGGCCTACCTCCTTTTGGGGCCCCCAGTGCAGCAGGGGGGGCAACGGATCAAAGTGTCCCGGAAAACGTTGACAGAAATTCATTGAAGGAAAAAATTAATCCGAAAGAAAAAAAAATCTGACTAAACCTATATGACCGCCACTTTGTTAGCGCGGCGGTCATAATAATACAAGTCAAAGACCACTGCAGCAACTTATTTTCAATGCTGCCTGCCATTCAAAGCTCTTTTGCTGACTCCCACATTGTCCAACCATCTCAGCATTCCGTCTTTTAACAATTACAACGTAGCATGAGGTCAAAATTAGTTCTTTTTTATGTTCCTGTAACTGGGTGTGCTCGGTATTTTCAACTGTATACGTCCCTGGTTACTTCAGCGACCTTTAGGGTTTTTGAAAATGGATTTATATCTGAAAATCCGAACTGTACAAGTGTACCAAGATACATCCTTTTATGGAAAAAATGACATAATTAGCATATCACAATGTACAATAAGTTTAGTATAACTGCCATAAATAACATTTTTGGCCTTTGACCTAGATGCACAAATGATGCCAATTTTGACAATGTTCCACCACATGGATTTCAAAAAATGTTCTGTTGCAATTAGTTTTGGGTTGGGTAAAATCTTCCTGGACTAAAATGCTCTGTGTAAACTGTACCAGACCATTGGTGCATGGGCACAGCTTCCTTCACCGTTTTTAATGACTTGCGCCGTCGCTGTAGCTTTGTTTGGTTGTACTTTAATCGGCAGGTTTTTGTCCCATTGCTCCTGAGTGTTAGCCTGGCGGGGCCATCCTATATCATTGACATGTATAGTCTGGCATCGAATCATTCACCTCGCTTAATCCAAGGGGCGGGCAGAGAATTGTCTTTCAAACTGCCTAGGCCTTTCAAACGGCCAGCGCTACGACCATATCCGTATCCGGTAGGCAAAACGGCAAACACATCCTTCTTAGAAAGGAATGACTTAAGTGCATTGTGTTGCTCAACTTTCAAAGAAAAGCACAAGTCCAACTCCTCCAAAGTTGACGCCAACGCCGATTCAAACAACCGCTCTTCGTTCGCCATAGCCACCTTCCTTGTTGTTCAGCGTCACAGGACTGTCGTTATCCTGTTAAGCCCGCCTTAAGACTCTCTAACGAAATAGAGCGCTGTGATTGGAGAACATCCACGGTGTTAAGCCAATAGAAATTCCTATGGTTCGATACTAGACGTACAGGCTGAGCAAATTAATTTGCCGCCGCTAGGGTGCGTCTAGATTTCTAGGCTACCTGAGTGTGGCTTCTATGCCAGTCCCATCATCTAGCTTTTCAAGCTCTGGGGGTAATTTACCTGCTCTGCCTAAGCCTCCGCCTTGTCCATTAATTCTGTATATTGGGACACCTCGATTTATTAACAAAACATAAGTCAGAAGAGTAGAAACACTGTAGCTTTACTGCTTGGCCTCTAGTAAGAGAAGGTAGAAACATTATGGGTGCATTCACATCTGTTTGCCCCCTAGTAAAAAGGTAATGAAAATAACTAAAGGTAGAAAAACAATGATATCCTATGCAGTAATCTGCTTGCCCCCCACTAACTGTTGAACTAATCAGTATGTAAGGCAAAAACACAATGGATGACAAATCAACTTTGGATGAAGAGTCCCTATAAATATACTACATTTAAAAAAGATTTACTATATGGTTCTAGGGCCACACCTGCAATTACAATTTACAATTTTAAGTGAAATAATAACAAAAGATCACAAGGGGTGTTCATATAGCTTTGCTTGGCTCCTAGTAAAGGTGATGAATAATAAGTTGAGGTATAAGTAAAGAATGGGGGGGGGGGGTACAAAGTTTTATGGTCATTAGATGGTTTAGATGGTGACAATTATTGACAACTATACCCTTACAACTATACCCTGATACAAGTGGTTACAAAATGTGTTCTGACGGTTCAAACGGTGTTCTGTCACCTTCTCCATTTTTTACTTGTTGTCATGGGAAACCACAGGTCTCGGTAATCAGCGTGACGTATGGCGTTTCTCCGTTAGAAGTTGAATATTTATCAACTTTTAAAACAGCTCTGAGCTGCAGAAAAAGACAGCCGTGATCACGTTTTAAAAAAAGCCGAAGCCTTTTTTGAAAACACGGTCCACAGGATTATAATGTAAAACGCCGGCAGCTGTGAATATGATGCTTAGTCTGAACATACCCTAACTGTTCAAAGAGGCCAAAGGACATTATACAAGTCCTAATACATGGGAGTTCACTGTGCAAACAAAATGAAAGATATTGACACAATTTTGGGTCAGGTAATATTTCTTGTGCAATTTCATCTGACAGTTCTGGAGATTTTCAAACCAATTTGGCACTAATGCGTCAGAGAAATCCACACCACAGCAGACGCGGCACAATAGACGCGGCCAGGTACTCAAGACAACACTGCTGCTGTTAACTACCTGATTTCCCCAAATGGGAGGACGCACACCGGCAGGCCTCAGATGAGTGTCTCTGTGCACACACACACCGTGACCAAGACCAGAACTTGTTTCAAATGTTTTGATTGTGAAAACAAAGACCCCCAAACCACCCACACCCGCACGGTCACACCTGCACACAAGTTTGGACACACACACACACACACACACACATGCACGCACACACACACACACGGACACTGCCCCATTTTGTCTTCTCATTCCCCAGCTTCCCCGACAAAATATTATGTGAGTATCTCCGGGGACACACCAAGGAGACAAAGCCGAGGAAACCAGGGAAGTGTGTTTCTCAACAACAGCTGTTTGCAAATTACAGAGACCCGGGGAGGGTCCATGAGTTATACTTTATGTGCATAATGGGAGCAGTGGGAAACTGTTCATTAACGCTGGCCAAAGCTACTGTCTGCCTCTGTGTGTGTGTGTGTGTGTTAGCGATGGTTCAGGATTTGTCCTGCGTCTGTGTATGTTAGCAACTTCATAGTCCGGTCTTTTGTGTGTGTGTGTGTGTGTGTGTGTGTGTGTGTATGTGTGTGTGTTCATACTCTGATGATGCTGATATGCTGCATCATTTTAATGAAGCTTCACCAATTAATGTCACACAGTGAAGGTTGGTGTTTTACACTGTAATTTACTAGTATTACTACAATGGGGAAAAGTGTTTAGTGTGATATGAGTAAAAGACTTGTCAAAAGCGCGAAGCTATTTTCCATGCCTCATGCCAGTTCTAGCCATAGGAATGATTCCCATGAAGATGTTAGGAAAATAACACTAACTTGGCACATGACTGTCCCCCTGCTATTAGCCACCCCACCCACCATATGCACACGCACACACACACACACACAAACACACACACACACACACACACACACACACACATTCTGTGCCTGGTATACACTCATATATTGTGAGGCTTGGGTTAGTGCGTTTGTCACATTGCATTTGATGACTACATCAGAGGTGTGTACGGTATGTAAAAAGTAGACACTCCATTGACATGCAAGATACTGATACTACTGTATATATGTATGTATGTATGTATGTATGTATCTATCTATCTATCTATCTATCTATCTATCTATCTATACATCCTGTCAAGGACAGGATATGTTAATCTAGGTATTTTTCTAGAAATGCCTCATTCTATATGTTGCAGTGCTGAAGCATAACACAAAGCCTCTGAACATCTCAGACCTTTCATCATCCCCAGGCCTTCTCTCCGTTTCACTAAGGAGAGTCCCAGGGTCGAGGGATTATGGATCCTTTTTTCTGTTTTTTTTTCTTGGAATGACAAGCCGTCTGTGCCATGAATGAAGGAACGCAAGCCTTCTGCATTCTGTAGCAATTATCTGAGCAAGTGTAGTGCTCGTGGATGCCCAGGGATGGATTGATTTTTAAGTGCTTCACTAAAAATCACCCAAAGGAACTGGAAAGGGGCTTATCACGTATGTGAGGATGTTTTCTATGTCAGCCGTATGTTTGTTCTGATTTTGATATAGTTTCAGTCTGTGTTTGGTACTATGAACTAATATATAAGCTTATGGTGAAAAATATCTGTGACACAGAATTTCCTCTCAGGTGGTGCATCAGAGTCCAGTAAATCTGTGTGGCAAGATCAGAGTGTAACTACACATAGCTAACTAGATTGCTGAACCAAAGTATGTTTTTTATAAATACCTTAAAAAGGATTTTACTACAACAGACTGTGAAGAATCTGCTTGTTTTTACATCCTTGAGTAGAGAGAGCATTGTTGCTTGTAGCTTGTACCATTGTTGGTATCTCTTCTAAAAAGGTCTCAATGAAAGCCGGTGACGTTACTCATCACACAGCGTGATGGCAGTGCTGTTTTTCCAGAACTAGTGTGTGCACGCGTGTTTCTCTAGCCTTAAGACCGTCATTAACAGCTGTCATCACATTCTCAGTGCCGGAGATGTGGTGTGTGTGTGCGTACGTGCGTGTGTGTATGTGTGTCAGTGCTGGTTATAGAGGTGGTGTGTGTGCGTGTGCGTGTGCGTGTGTGTGTGTGTGTGTGTGTGTGTGTGTGTGTGCACGTGCGTGTGTGTGTGTGTGTGTGTGTGTGTGTGTGTCAGTGCTGGTTATGGAGGTGGTGTTGGTGGCAGGTTTGAGAAAGCCATAAAAAGAATCTCTATTAAATCTGGGCCAAGTGGCCGATGGTGGCAGTGATAAGACGGCGAGATGGAGGGTTTCAGGTGGGCATGGCTGGATTGGCATGAACGGGTGGCATCTGTGACTGCACGCTGGACTTGGCACGTGGAGGCTCTTCTGAGAACAATGCCAGACAGTTGCTCCAAACTCTGTTTTAATGTCCCTCTCCTGGCAGAAGGTGCTTAGATGCCTGCATAAAAATAAGCACTGGGTGAGGATGATTTAATTTAGGTATTTTTAGAATTTATTTATCTCTATTTCTTCAATATAATTGCCTTGTGAGTGAAGCACGTCCTCTTTATATTTGTGGCAGATGCAAAGCTAGCCAAACCATTTCTCAACTGATCAAAAGTCTTAACTGTTTTATTGTTACAAAACAATCTGCTTGTTGTTCCCATCACATATATTACGTTTTGTTTGAGCAGAAAGATTCCCGCCATTGAATGGAAACTGGAAAAATAAGAATCAAACTAAAAAGTTTGCAAAAAAGCTAATTACATAGTACCGAAGTGTCAACATCATGATTATTTTTTTATTTTTTTATTTTGCAATTCAAAAGAATCTCTGTGTTTCTAGAACACTCTCATCTATATATTCTGCCACGTCTGTTTCATGTAGAACAAAAGACTTCTGCACTGTGGCAGTGAGAAACGAATAAAACAATAACAAACAAACAGTCGCGGCTCGTGAGAAAATAAAAGGAAGGTACTCCTCTCGCTGATGGGGAAATGTTTTGAGGTGCTCCCACATCTCCCCCCGTCTGTTCCCCAAACGCCGTGTTTAGTGACCTGGCAACATGTCGAGTTGTGTAAAGTCCTGCTTCTCAGGAGTCTTTGCTAAGCAGAAAGGTCAAGAAACGTCGGTTCATAAAAAGATGTGGACAGCTCCTAGCCTCTGGCCTTGCTTTAATCAAGCCCGAGTCAGGCTCAGTCAGAACACTCTTGTGGTCCGCTCAGGCGAGCGAGCTCAGGGCCTGAGTAAGACACGGGCTGCTGTGGTCAGAGCACTGACTAAGACCACCATGGCCAAACACCACCTGAAGTCAACTCACACTGTTTCTTTATTAAATCTCCTTTTCTGTCTTTCTTCTGTCGTTTTTTTTCATGGCAGTGACCTCCCTTCTTAGTGTGTGTGTGAGTGTGAGTGTCAGTGTGTTTGTGTGTGTGTGTGTGTGTGACTACTGTGTGATTCACTGTGCTGTCTGAGTATGTAATATTACAATTGACAAGTTCATGGGTCAAATTAGAGGTAGTGTTGAATAATTGAGAAAATCGATTTAAATTCAGTTAAAGGATGAACTGGCCACTATATAACAGTCATGGATTCTAAAACACAACCTAATCAATATGACACAATATACACTACCAGTCAAAAGTTTGGAGACACTTAGAAATGTCCATTCCACTCCATTATAGACAGAATACCAGCTGAGATCATTTGCATTGTTTTTTTAATCAGGGCAGCAGTTTTTTTTTTTTGCAAAAGGGTTCTCGACTGTTGTAGAAAGAAATGGCTGATCTTTAATGCAATATCTACATTGCCCATTATCAGTAACCATCAGTGTTGTGCCTGAGTGCGTTCATTGAACGATAGTATTTTGGGCGAACGTGAACTGAACGTACTGTATTACTGCCTGAAGAATGTGAACTCGTTCATTCTGGTGTCTGTGAACAGCACGCTCTCTCAGCTTAACTTCGTTTAATAGTGTGCCAGATTTCTATAGAGCCTTCCAGACGAAAACCCGGCTAAAACACACCGTAAACAGGTATGTAGCGGAAAAAACACACAATCTGGCAACACCAGCCACCAGTGTCGCATCACCGCATGCGTCATCAAAACAAAAGGCAGCATGGCAGAATGTAGGCGACAAAGCAGCAAGGAGGCGTCGTATGATCATTTAAACAAGTTTTATGACAAGATCGGTAAGGATGAGAAAAATCTTACATTTCTGTGCAAACTTTGCCCGTCAGCTTTCAAAAAGAAAATTGAGCTGAAGCACCCAGCTAGCCTTTCAAGGTACAGTGGCAAGAAAAAGTATGTGAACCCATGCTAATGTTGACTAAAAAGAGGGGGGAATCATCTTTTGGAGATAAGTATACACACCCCTATGTTAAATTCCCATAGAGGCAGGCAGGATTTTTTATTTTTAAAGGCCGGTTATTTCATGGATCCAGGATACTATGCATCCTGATAAAGTTCCCTTGGCCTTTGGTATTAAAATAGCCCCACATCATCACATACCCTTAACCATACCTAGAGATTGGCATGGTGTACTTTCCATAAGATCATCTCTCAATGCAAATCAAACCAGCTATTAGGCTAACTGAAATAAACTGATGCCAATCTCTAGGTGTGAAGGTTAGATAGATAGATAGATAGATAGATAGATAGATAGATAGATAGATACTTTATTGATCCCCAAGGGGAAATTCAAGGTTAGTGATGATGTGGGGCTTAATTCCAAAGGCCATAGGAACTTTATCAGGATGCAGGACTTTCAAGGACTTTCAAGTAAAGTGGAAAGCCCAGCTTTCATAAAACACCTTCAAGCCAATCACAGCCAAAAAATAATAGCTCGCAGCAACATATGGAAAAAAAGAACTATGAACTAGTTCATTTTTGGAACTGTGAAACTTTGAATTATGAAATATGAACTGATGAACTGAACTAGTTCATTTTAAAATGTGTGAACTGAACTTTGAAGTAGTTCATGTAGAAAGTGAACTTTCCCAACACTGGACACCATTCATCCAAGGTTCCAAAGGCACATTCTGTTTTCTAATCTGATATCATTTTAAAAGGCTAACTGAGAAAACATTGGAGAACCCTTTTGGAATTATGTAAGCACATAATGTAATCTGAAAACTGCTGCCCTGAGTAAAAAAAAACAATGCAAATGATCTCAGCTGGTATTCTGTCTATAATGGAGTGGAATGGAAATTTCTAAGTGTCTCCACACTTTTGACTGGTAGTGTATCAATTTTTAGCGTTTCTTGTCACTGAAATGTCAAGCTTTTGTAAAGCCTCATGCTTTAGAACGAGTTAATTTGTAGTATTTGTAGCAAAACCTGTGCCATGATAGACTGTAACAATAGCCTGTAGTGCATGATAGCCCACATTGTGTATGACTAACAACTCTCTGATAATCTTTGCATTATAACTTGGGAAATTTGGTCTCTGCATTTATCCCAGTCCGTGAAATTAATGAAACACACTCAGCACACAGTGAACACACAGTGAGGTGAAGCATACTGTACACTAATCCCGGCGCAGTGAGCTGCCTGCAACAACAGCGGCGCTCAGGGAGCAGTGAGGGGTTACAGTAGGTGCCTTGCTCAAGGGCACTTCAGCCGTGCCTACTGGCGGGGTTCGAACCGGCAACCCTCCGGTTACAAGTCCGAAGTGCTAACCAGTAGGCCACGGCTGCCCCATTTTGGACAAAATATCACAAAGTATTATATTTACAAAGTAAGAGGCTCATAAAATAGAACAGAACAGGTTTTATTGTGGCTTGAATGTAAGACTTTAATAAGTATTCATACTGTTTAACCTGCACTATTTTGCAAAGTAATAAATAGGCTCAGTGACCGTACATTTCATATCATGTGACACTCACCGCGTGAACACTTTCTTCATCAATGTAGATTATATTGTACTGTTGCAATGTTATATTTAGAACAGGAATCCTCAGCTCCTCTGGGGCAACAACGGTAATATGGTCTTTGTAAGCAAATGGCCCCGTTAATACTTGTTTAGCATGTCTGTCTCAGTAATTAACAAAATAACAGCTCCCCCACCCCTTGGTAGCTTATTCAATTTGCAATCAAACAATGCAGTCTGCAAAGTTTTTAATTGTGCCCATGGTGACGACTGGCTGTTTGTAATTACACTCTCTGCTTTAGCCAGGATGAAGCTTGCGCACTATTCCCAGGTGGGGAGGAATTCTACCGGTGTAAGCTAATTCGGAGGCGCGGCTGCCGGTGCGCTTGCCGGTGCCGGAGATGGGCCCGCCGCACATTGACCGGCACGTGCAGCACCGCGTGTACGTTCCCCTCCTGTACAACAGAAGGCGAGTTAATGCTCCCGCCAATTACTTCCACTTGGTGTGCACTCCCAGCATCTCTGCAGCCCCCCAGCCCCTTGTCTCCACTGTAGTGGGAGGACTGTGGGAAGACCCTGAACGCTGCGGCTCATCATGGCTCTATATTGTAATACAGTACAATGAGTGCAATGAGGAGCAACACACCCACACTCACACCCACACATGCACGCACGCATGCATGCACACACACACACACACACACACCACACACACACACACACACAGACACACACACACACACACCACACATACACATACAGACACACACCCACACACACACACCCACACACACACACACACACGCGCGCACACACACACACTTACTACGCACACTCTCTTTCTCTCTCTTTCTCTCTCTCTTTCTCTCTCTCTCTCTTTTTCCCACACACACTCATCACACTCCCCCACTTTTTGTCTCTTTCTTTCTCCCACACACACACACACACACATTCCTACAAAGAGCCATAGACATAAACACAGATACAGACAGAGTGACACAAAAACAGATGTAAACATTAACAGATGTAGAGAAACACGCACACACAGAGGCAAACACAGATGAGTGTGTAGACATGACATAGACAAAACATGTATGTATGCACATATGTACATGCAGAAGCACCGCTAGGAATTGAAAAAATTGAAAAAATAACCTAAAAAATGCTTACATGGTGAATTATGTGGAAACAAATTGATAAATTAATAAAAATAAATATATTTCATACATAAAAGCATATTACAGTACAGCCTATTAGGCTTAAAGAAAACACAACAAGAACAAGGTAGCCTTTATAGGCCTACACATTACTACACAAAGAGAGGGCTAAAATATAAAGGCTCTCATGATCATTTTGCCAACAATGACATTTATAACACCAACACAAAGTGTAAAATGTAGACAGCGTTATTTAGCCTACTTGATGATAATATATAAGTGTTCTCTGGGGGCCCCCTGTCAATGCTGGGCCCTTAGAATTGTCCTAACCCCCCCCCCCCCCCCCCCAAATCAACACCCCTACATACATGCGCACACACACACACAGGGCCATACCCACACACACACACACACACACACACACACACACACACACACACATCTAACGTGATACACCAGACTGCACCCTTACAGCAGAAGGGGGCACAGTTTATGACTAGTCACTTGCATTAGCTTCAGCTATGCTGGGCAGAGAGGTCCACACGCCATGACTAATAAGCACTTCAGAAGTGCCCCCCATCAGATCTGTGAATCATGAACTTCTCAGCTATAATTTGCAGCACAGGCTTGGTGTTCCTTTGCTAACCCCCGTTACCTTACCAGGGACAGCCGTTGCGTTGTGCTTTGCTAACGGCCATAAATAGAAACAGCCTGGACTTCATTTGTGCTAAATTGTTGGGCTCTCTCTCTTCAGCAAGCCTGAGTTGACAGAGAGAGGAGAGCTCAATGAGAACAGACGTGCGACCAACACACAGGGGCTTTGGGCTTTGAGGGGTGTATTTAATATATCACACCATTTGATTTGTTTGATATGTCTTCTGAAAGAAAGAAGAAAGAAAAAGAAAGAAGAAGAAGAAGAAGAGGAAGAAGAGGAGGAAGAGGAAGATGTGGCTATGCATAAACGATAAAATCTAGGTCATTGCTGTGCTTTCTTGCACAGACGCTAGGCAGCAAAGACATAGAAGAAATCAAGTAGAATTGGCCCAAACGAAACCAATTAGGCAGCAGTCCAACTAGATCTACAGTGAAACTGATACTGACGAATTCACCAGCATCCACTATGCAATTTGTACTGTTGTTAGGCAGTGAGCCATGGAAACAAATATACTGAAACATCTTCACTTGCCATGTCACTAGGCTGTGGCATCAGGCTAAGAGTGAGTACATGGTCACTCTAGACCCCATCAGCCTGATACTGCCTTTTCATACCTATCACCATATTACACCTTTCCTTTTCTTTAGGGGACATGGACTAATACGTGAAAGAATGAAGCATATTTGCTGACATGTCAGGTTATCGATTATACATACATCTTGTTCAGGACCATAGCTAACTCAACACGATGTCATACACACTTACATTTATACAACTATAGACCCAAAAACTGTGTTATTCACTTGCCTTACAGTTTGCATCAAAAATAAACCTGGAAAGTTTGCCCATTGACTGTTGGCTGAATTTACTTTTCGACCCAGGTGATATTTCCAGCTAACAGGAGCTGACCACATATGGGTCCAAATGCCCCATGTTCCTTCACTTTAGATTTTATAACTGCACATTCGCTTTCAGCATAAAAGGACAAAGTTAGCAGTTCATTCAGAATCTTTATGCTCAAGGCTGAAAGCCTCAAGATAAGTCTCTTGCCAAAAATGTCAAGGAGAAATTCAAGTGTTTCCTTTGCAGACAATCATGTGTGCAGCAGAGCAATCACCTTGTGACTCTTCATTTGTCATCAGAGAGGAAGTGCAAAAGACCCACCCGCCCAGCATGCATCCACAACCAGCACAATAAAATACACACACACACACACACACACACACACACACACACACACACACACACACACACACACACACACACACAGCTATACCTTAGCACACACACACACACACACACACACACACGCACACACAGAATCGAGAAGTGTATGGAACAAACATATTAGCAGAGATATTTTTCAAGATTATACGTGGCTGTCTATGAGGGCCTCAAATTTGTCAGCAAAACTACAGATATGGCTCTATCAATAATCCATGGCATTGTGTATTTCCCAGCTGAAGCTATTATAAAGCCGCGGATGACAGGCGGCGGCCACGGCCCCCGTCTCGCTCCCTGGTGGGAGCAGAATCTCATAAAGGGCTCTCAACAGAGACATCTCATAGAGAGGGTAATAACCGCAGCCAGTTAATACCGAGGAATTATCAGAGAGAGGAGCAGAGCAATGAGCTCAGGCAAAACTGGCCAGGAAATATTATGGTGAGGATAGCACAATTGCTAAAGAGAGAGAGGTGGGAAAGAGAGAGGGAATGAGTTAGAGAGAGAGAATGAGTTAGAGAGAGAGAAAGAAAGAGAAAGACTGGGCCGAGTTTGAGAGAGAAAGAAAGAGAGAGAGAGAGAGAAGGAGAGAAAGTGTGTGGGAGGTAGAGAAAGAGATGGGGTGGAAGGATGAGGAGAGTTGTGAAAGATCCCAGCGACAAACAATGCCAAGTGCTTTGCCTTAGAGATTTTGTCTTGTGGCCCTTTGAAATGTGATGCTTTGTGATTTTCTATACTTCTGTATGAAACATTTTGGTGTAACATAAATGAAAATGAAGGTATGCCTATTTAAAGATGTGATTTTAAACCAATAACTAGCTTGATGATGCACGTACATCCAGCTGAAGTGCTCTAATAGTGGATGCTCAGGTGCATTATATTGAGAGGGAATTACATCTGATGTAAATGAATGAATGTGCTTTTGTCACCACATACGTATCTCTTGTATGTAAACACAAGGTCCTGGCTAACCTTTCGTTATTTCCCAGTTCCATGACATTTGTCAAGTGAGCACATTCATAACGCCAGGTGGCTGTCAATCGGAGGCCATAACCAAAAAACTCGGGAACAATGAACCCTCCCTCCATCCCTCCCGG
This sequence comes from Alosa pseudoharengus, assembly GCF_046254945.1. Taxonomy (NCBI): domain Eukaryota; kingdom Metazoa; phylum Chordata; class Actinopteri; order Clupeiformes; family Clupeidae; genus Alosa; species Alosa pseudoharengus. Next base: position 29,550,653 of record NW_027468650.1, on the reverse strand, counting down.
TAAAGATATTCAGTGTTTGCATTCCAGGGGAACAATAAAGAAGACCATCTGTTCCTGTCATTTGTGTTTTACTGTCTTACCAACCCCCCCACCCACACACACACAGACACACACACACACACACACACACACACACACACACACACACACACACACACACTCACACACACACACACTCACACACACACACACACGCACACACTCCAGCCCTTCCCACCGATGTTGTTCTTTGGAATTCCTCTGTGCAGCCACAGGCTCTGCCGCGTCATGAGATGTGTGACATTGGGGGTGGGGGGGGGGAGAAGAGAGGGAGGGAGAAGAAGCAGAGAGAGGGAGAGAGAGAAAGAAAGCTCAGAGATGTAGACAGAAAGATAGAGAGGGAGGGAGGTTCTGAGAGGCAGGGGGATCATGCTGAGAGAGAGAGAGAAGAGAGAGAAAGAGAGAGAGCGAGAGAGAGCTGATGGATAGAGGCTGAGATGCAGGAGGAGAGAGGAGGAGAAGAGAAGGATGGGGAAGGATGAGAAGAGATGTAAACAGAGGGAAGGAAGGAAAGTCAAGCAAATGAATAAGCTGAGAGAGGAGAGGAGGTTGAGGAAGGTGGTGAGAGAAAGAAAGAGAGAGAGAGAGAGAGAGGAGATGGAGGAAGAGAGAGAGGGAGGCGGTGGGAGTAAGCTGAAAGGGAGAAACGGGGTTAAGAAACAGACGCTGAGGTAGATGGAGGTGGATGAGATACTTAGAGGCAGGCAGCAGGGTGAGAGGAGGAGAGGGAGTCAGGCAGAAGGCAGGGGAGGCGCAGGGAGCTGGCTGGTGGAGGTGCCTCGCCCTCCTCTCTAGTGTGGAGGGGACGGAGGAGAGGAAGAGAGGAGCTTCAGAGAGCTGCATGGGCCCTCTGTGGTACTGTGTGGGAGTGCCAGCAATAAGAGAGGGACACACACACACACACACAAGCACACACACGCACACACACACACACACACACACACACACACACACACAAATGGGAGAGTATATGTGTGCCTGCCATGAAGTGTGCCAGGGGACTGGGTTTGGATGTTGGCTGAGGAAAAGAGGACCTCCCTGGGGTTAAATCGTCCAAGTCTCTTCAACTGGGTAGATCTGGCAAAGGGAAAGTCTTTCACTCTCTCCATCTCTCTCTCTCTCTCCCTCTACATCTATCTCTCTCTCCATCTCTCTCTCCTTCCCTCTTTCTCTCTCTCCTGCTCTCTACATCCATCTCTCTCAGCCCTTTACTCTCTCCATCTCTTTCATTCTATCTCTCTCTCCCTCAGTCTTTCCTTCCCTCTTTCTCTCTCTCCTGCTCTCTCTACATCCATCTCTCTCTCTCACCCCTCTACTCTCTCTCTCTCTTCCTTTCTCTCCCCCTCCCTCTCTTTCCCTTTCTCTCTTGTGCTTTGGCTCACAGACTGTAAACAGCGCTCCATGTCAGGGAGTCTGGGGATGGGTGTGGATTGAAGTCAGTGCAGTGCACCAGGGTTTGCATGTGTGCTGGGGGCTGGGGTGGTGGCTGGGGGTTTGAGCATGCCAGTCCAGTGACCCCATCCTCTGACAAACAGCAGACGGAGTTGCATCAAGTCAAGATGCAGTGGAATTTGTCTGTGTGCCACAATGGCCCATGGAGAACCTCCCAGCTGTTTGATGCACGGCCTTTGTGGATCAGCGTTTGCCTCATGACATGTATAGGCAAGGCCTTCAATGTGTTTCTTACGATAGTGATATGACTGTATACAATTTACAAGGGTAAACCCCTTGAGGTTTTTTGGGTAACATAATGAATTTAGCTAGCATGTACAACAAGACTATAATCTGGTGATAGATCAGTCCTATGTTTTTTAGTAGGTAACCTATCATATAATGTTAAAACAGACAACGTATAGGAGCAGATTTGCATATGCACTTGCAATGAGTGGTATCACAGTCTCGCAAAGAACTTCACTGATTTTTATTTCATTAGGGGTTTTGCAAAATCTCCCATTTTAATGAGGTGAAATCGTTCCAATAATCACATTCTGGAAAGCAAAAATATCCATGAGGGTGGATGAATTGTTTTCTCAATTTCTTCATTTTGTGCACGTCAGCCTCATTGAGCATTTTTTTTTTTGTTTATTTGTTTTAATTTTCCACAACCCTTCCATAACTGTCAGCAAGGTTAAACTCTTGAGAAATTAAACAAATTGTTCCTTTAATGCAGAATAAAGCAAACTGAGAACTTTAGTGCCAAAAACCCTCTTGGGTTCTAATTATGTAAACTATAGACATCAGAAGACACAGTATTCTTTAATGAGCACTTCAGAGAACAAAGGGAATTTAAGTGCATTTTAATAAGGAACAAGACAACAGAATATGGCAAAATGCCATATAATGGTAATACATGTACCAGGAGATACCCACAGCCTGTGGAGCTGTGTGTGTCTATGTGTCCCCTATACTAATGGCATCATACAGATTATACACCACATGGTTTAACGTCAATCAACTCCAACGTCTGCCCTATTTTGATGAGAGCCCAACCCTTATTCAAATAATTATTACTAATAATGTCTGAACTGCCTCTGACAACCAATTTTACTGCCAGGTTTTTTCTTCCTGCATTGATGTGCCATTATGTATGACATACTGGGTGTGTTATGGCAGTGGTGAATACTGTGTGGTTATGACAGTGCATTAATTGCCTGGGGTGATATCCAGGATGGTCGGGGGGGAAAGGGCTGAAGCCGTAGCTGCAGGATTGTTTATGATCGTGGAATATTACCAGATGATTTTTCTAATGTCTCTAGGGCTCCGGCTATAACACATTGATTTTGTTCCACTGAATCTCCTCCCTCTTCTTCTCTTTTGCTCCTTCTGCTTCTGTTCCTACTTTTTCTTTTCCCTTCTCTCTTTCTCCCTCCATCTGCTCTCCTCCACATCTCTCTGTCTCTCTCCCTCTTGCCTCTCTCTCCATCTCTCCCCCTCTTCCTCTTTTTCACTCTCTTTCCTCTCTCTCTCTCTCTCTCTCTCTCTCTCTCTCCCTCCTCCCCTTCCCTCTCTTAGTACTGTTCAGCACTGGATCAGCAGCAGAGGATTTGGTGGCTAACAAGTGTTCTGTACGCTGGAAAGTCTTGTTCCACTTCACTGATGGGTTGGTGGGCCAATTAGCATTGACAAAGACTCCCATGAGTATTCCCTACACTCCGCCTAGGCGCCATATTTTCACTTCATGTGCCAGTAACGCTCTTGGTTTTTGTTTTTTTTTCTCCTCTTTCTTTCTTTCTTTCTTTCTCTCTCTATCTCTCCCTCCCTCTCTCCCTCTCTATCTCTCTCTTTTTATCTCTTTCCGTTTTGTCTGTGCTTTACATATACCCAAGCCAAGAGAGTCGAGCATCTAAATAGATCCCAGTGCTGTGTTTCTAAACGCTGTCATCCATATGAGACCTCGACTTGTGTTTTATGTGAGAGTGAGCATGTGTGGAAGAGAGGGAGAAAAGAGAGAGAGAGAGAGAGAGAAAGAGAAAGTGAGAAAGTGAGAAAGTGAAAGAACAGAGACAGAGAATAGACATTCGTTTTCTCTTTTCTTTTCTCCCCCCACCTTTTTCCCTTTTTCCCTCTGCTGTCTCTCCATTCTCTCTCTCTCTCTTTCTCTATCTCTCCTTTAGTTATTTCATTTGAGGAGCTCCACTCAAGACTAAGAGAGGTTTCATTCATAGGCAAGGACCTGAAAGGCTGCTATTACATGAATCACATTCCCATTCCTACCCATTTCAGCCACAATTTCAATGACAATCAGATTCTTACATGTATGGTGGAAAAACTACATATCAGCCCAGCATCTGCAACCGACCGCAGGTTAATGTGTTTGAAATATCGTTTAGTAGAAAAATAGTAGAAAATTAAAGCATGCTGAATCGATTGTAATGTATTCATTTATGTTCTGTGCACTGATGCTGCATCCTCAGTAAAACTAACATAGTAAACAGTCATATACAGCAAGAATAAATAGTATGTTGTATTCTGATGAACCATTTGAATATGAATGGGGTGTAGTGGAGCAGTGGTTTGAGATTGGCCCAGGTTTCAATCCTGAACCCACTGCTGTGAGCCTGTGTCAATCTGGATGTACTAAGGCATCTACTACATATCTTTCCACTTTAATATGTTAAAACCTGATCAACAGATGAACATAGCCAGGCCTCACTCCTCAAAGTACTGAATGTGAACCGGAACTGGCCGAGCGGTTCCAGATTAGGGGCTGATTCAGTCCCAAGTCAATTCCTATGGCATTGCTTCCCACCAGATCTTGCTTGCGATATTTCCACCCTTCACATCATGATGTACCAATTAATTTCAATTCTCATTTTTTTGTGTTTGTTTTTAAGCTCCTGTAGTGAAAGGCTCGGGCACACTGATTAATCATCTCAGGTTCAGAATGGACAGAAAATGGATGATCGGCTGATAATTATTTTTCAAAGAGGTAGGAGCATTTCATCTTATTTTATTCAAATTCTGTGAGCCCTTTTGATTTCCATATTTTAAAAGGGAGGTAACCCCAAAGGGCTCTGATGAACTGTCATCTCTTCCCCAGAGGCGAAGAGGGCTTTCTGAACTCCTCCTAATGATGTGGCACTACTGTGAGCCCATCAACCCTGCCATGCCCCGTCACTTAGCCCAACAAAGAAGGAGAGAGAGAAAGAGAGAAAGAAAGCTACCTGAGAAAGACAGAAAAAAAAACTTTCTTTGGACGCCGGAGGGCTGGGAAAATGGTAACAGCTCATCTTAAGACCTTGCCAGAGTTTGCCTGGCACGCTTTGGGTTTTAATCACCAGAGGCTCTCCACCACCCAGTCTTAACTAAGCAGTGTTCTGTTAGCGACTGGCCAAGGTCAAACAAGTGGATGTTTGTTCATTTTCCTTGCACAATCATTGAGGGGTTATTACCAAAGGTCGAGGACGCCATCAAGTCACAGGGCAGATGTGCTGGTTGGTGCACAATTACTCCAGATACTGCTCCTTGTTATGTTATGTTTGCATGTGTTTATCTGGCAGATTTTTTCACCTGTGTGTGTGTGTGTGTGTGTGTGTGTGTGTGTGTGTGTGTGTGTGTGTGTGTGTGTGTGTGTGTGTGTGTGTGTGGTCCCTGAGGAGTGAGACCCTGACCTTGGTGTTGGTAAACCCTTGCTCAGTAGTGCTGCTTGCATGCTAATACTATTTAGCCTTCCTTCCTTTCTCTGCTCTACACCCCTCACCTCAGACGCATCTTGCCTGGTCATTTAGCTATTTGACCAATAAAGCGGATATTTTGGGATGGCAAATATGTTGTCAGGGTCCTGCCTGAACTTGCCCTGTTGGCTGCCCAGCTGGCCAGTGTGTGTATTGTATGTGTATCGTTTCATTTCCTTTCTTTGTTTCCCTCCATTTCCCTCCATTTATCCATGTCCTTCCCTAATGTTTGTAAGTTGCTTGATTTGTCCTGTGTTCTTGTCCTTGTTTGAACGAGCCTCCGGCCTCAGAGTCAGAAAGTCTCGCGGTCTCGCGATGTAACAAATTGGTTTGCGGCACTACACACATACACGCCAGGCACCAGCTCAAACAAGGTAGCGATGGAGTTTCGCAGACATTCGTTGTGGCAGAGTCAGCGAAAAGAAGCAGAAAGTGAGTAAACCGCTGTTGGAGGAACAGGGAAAGAGGAAACGGCAGGCTGACCGAGCGAGCAGTGTTGTAAAATATATACTCTGAAGCAGTAGGGGGATCTCTGTAGAGAAAACTGCGAGCAAAAAGCAAGAAAACAGTGAAGAAATTGCCAATACTGCATAAGGTCCCTTAATGTCTAGTATAGAGTATAGAAAACAATGTAATTTTAAAATGGTGCCTGAAGTTTAATCGCTGCATGTTTTGCTAATAATTATATTCTGATGGGGAAGACACACAGGGCAACTTTTTGAGCAATGTTGTCGGGCATGATACTTTTTCTGAAACTTTTTGTTCCGAAACCGAAGGGTTGCCGCCGGTCTGAAACTGAAGGGTTGCCGCCGGTCTGAAACCGAAGGGTTGCCGCCGGTCTGAGACCGAAGGGTTGCCGGTTTGAAACCGAAGGGTTGCAAAGGGTTAAATTACCTGACCACTAGGACACATTTGTGTGTGTGTTTGGGGGGGGTTGAGCACTGCTCTCCCATGCCCATGTATGGCTGAAGTGCCCTTGAGCAAGGCACCTAACCCCTCACTGCTCCCCGGAGCGCCGCTGTAGCAAGGCAGCTCACTGCTCTGGGTTAGTGTGTGCTTCACCTCACTGTGTGCTCATTGTGTGCTTCACCTCACTGTGTGTTCACCGTGTGCTCTGTGTGTTCACTAATTCACGGATGGGAGAAATGCAGAGACCAAATTCCTTGTATACACAAGTATACTTGGCCTATAAACCTGACCTGAACCATGTTCTGACTGGATGATCACGATAAGTGATGATGATTTAAGTTCTTCAGATTTTGTGGTCAAATATCTGTGATATAGCTTAAACACAACATTGGTCAGCAACATTACCGAGTACCATTCCCTTTCATGCTACACCTAATCTGACCTGAACATGCAAGATCTGTGCCAGAAAGGGACTACATCTGCCCCGGGGTGAGCCGGTGTTTGGGTCATTAATTCCCACCCCGGCATACATTTGAATCATTTGTCAGTCATGAAGAGAGACTTCTCAATGGCACTTCACATCATCTCTGCTTTACCCACTCGACAGCCTTGGTTTACGTTTTTTACCAAATAACCCAAGGCTCTTCTCTTTGCAATTTTCATTTTAGATTGATTTTACCACTCCTGGAAGCCAATTTGGACTGTTTGCATGTTCTTCCATTCTACAGATTTGATTCAGTGGGGAGAGTTGTTAGTTGCGGAGAGCGTTCTGCATGGAGAAGGCGGATTAGATTCCATATTAAAAAGAATGGTAATGGCTGTAAAATATCAGGCGCCCGAGGCGATCGGGAGCCTAGACGAGGCCTGTCTTTCCTGTCCCTTGTACATTATTAAATCACTGCAGAAATGGTGAGCTAGGGATACAGTTGAAAATAGAGAGAGAGAGAGAGAGAGATGGCAGGATGGGAACCTTAGATATGTAAACAGATATGTTTACATTCAACAGCAATCATACTGTCATGATTTTAACATGGCCATGCATCTTCACACAGACTGGGATTGATTGAGGAAAATGTCGCCAGGTTCTGAGGTAACGTTAAATCTTCCAGAAGCTTAAGTTAGCTGTTCACAACAGTCCTAATTAAGCCACTTTGGCGTTTAGGATAGGTTATTTAACAGAACACAATTACAGTGAAACATGTCATTTAATGTTAACTGTTAGTAACTGTATATAAATACTGTTTGCCTTAAAGACAGTAGCTCTTGGCTGCCTTCCTGATGCCTGAAGGTAAATGAAACTTCTGTCATCCGTGAGCCCAGCGCTTATAGCAACCATAGCAACGATGCCAGGATTCTATGATAAACACTAAAAGCGAGATTGGAACGTCATTATTACGCCATCCAAAACTTTTTCGCAGGCCGGAACAAATTGTTCATGACAGAGCCAGTCAGTTTCTCAAACACTGAGCTCTCTCAAACACTGTTGTCTGAATGAAGGCATAGATAAAGGGTCTGTTTTTCACAAGAGAGGTAAGTTACGGAGAGGAATATTCAAGAGCTGCGTGTTTGAGTATGTGAACAGTTCCGACACAAAATCCTGTAAATGCCACCTCTGTCAAAAATTAGATAACAATGGTAAGTGAATGCTCGCCACACATAGTATACATTAATCAAAAATAAATACCACCCTATTCCTGGTCGATTTATTGGCAAAAAACTATAATACTCAAAAAATGCTAAAAAGAAAAGTAGTCAGATGGATTTAGAAGGGTTTGCATCTGAACTCTTCTTGTGTCTCTGTGGGAGAGTGTGTTTGGGTGTGGGTGTGTCTGTGTGTGTCTGAATGCATGCGTGGAAGTGTGTGTGTGTGTGTGCGTGTGCGTGTGCGTGTGCGTGTGCGTGCAAGCGTGCATGCGTGCATGCGTATGTGTGTGTTTGAGTGTGGTTTAGCATAGCACAGAGTACCTGTTAACTTCTTCAGCACATGGAGGCCTAGTTCAGTGTGTCCATTCAGTGTGCACTCACATAAGTAGAGAGAGGGGAAAATAGTCTGTTTTTCCAAAGTTCTGTCAAGAGTCAGGGACAGGAAAGTGTGCAGAAAAAATGGAATAGGAAGAAAGTGGGGAGTTAATATGTAGATATCTTGAGAACGAGTGGTGAAAGAGTGGGAGTGAGAGAACAGTGTGACTCCTTTCTCTTTCTGTTTCTTTATCTCTCCCTTTCTTTTATATTCTCTTTCTCAACCTATCTCTCCCTATCACTCTCTTTCTCTATCTCTCTGTCCTTCTTTTTCTATCTATCTATCTTTCATGACTCTCTCTCCCTACCCCCTTTGCTCTCTTTCCCTCACATGCACTCTCTCAGTGGGGTGAAATCCACCAATCCTCACCATCTTTGCATTTAAAACGCACATACAAACACACCACAACACCCAACACTCTCATGTAAAAAAGTGAGCCTGCATCCCAGAACACAAAAGAAATATTCACAATGCTCCCGAAGACAAAGAGAAAAAGACACACACAAACACACACACAAACACACTGCTCGCTTCGCAGTGAGCTGAAGAGTAGTGGGAGAAGCTTCAACATCAAATGCCAGTAGCATAGTTGCTGACAGAAACGATGCAGACTGCCACTCATATCCCTCAGAGAGAGGAGTGAACTTCTGCTCAACATGTCCCCCCTCCCCCCACCCACAAACACACACACACACACACACACACACACACACACACACACACACACAGGGAGTGTGACTTTGCCAGAGTGGCCTCGTCTGTATGCAAGCCTGGAAAGGGGAGGGGCTCGGCTCATCCCTCGAAAATAATTATGACATTTATGGTTGCGGCTCCAAAATTCTCATTTTACTTCTCAAATGCACATGAAGAAACTATTCTAGAGGACTAGCAGTGCCTGATCCCCGTGAATGTTTTAAACCCAACCACTGAAAGCATTTTTTCTCTGCTAGGGAAGGCAGGATAGCTTAAGTGCAGTGCCTTCTCAGATATATTTATTGCCCTATTAATACATATTAATACATATTTCTAGGTAAATTATACATGAGTACAAATCACATTTTGTATGCTTTTGACAATTTGGTAGGACTAGGTGCCTGTTGGAGCTGGGCCCACGTTTCTTCTTGTCTCCGTGTGCAAACTGCCTCTCATGTGCGGCACGATCCCTGGAGATGCCAAGAGTTGTGTTGATGTTGGGAAACTGTGATCTCTCCCCAGTTTCAGCCTCTTTCTAAAGAGCGCTTGTGGATAAGGGTATGTGTTTGTCTTTGCTTGTGAGAGTGTGTGTGTCTGCTTGTGAGAGTGTGTGTGCCTGTGTCTCTCTGTGTGTGTACATTCTTATATCTCTGTGTGTTTGTGTGTGTGTGTGTGTGTGTGTGTGTGTGTGTGTGTGTGTGTGTGTGTGTGTGTGTGTGTGTGTGTGTATCTGTACGCACTAGTATGTATGAGAGTGTCTGCCTGGATGAGTGTGACTTGCATGTGTGTGTGTGTGTGTGTGTGTGTGTGTGTGTGTGTTGATGTTTGAGGACTGTGATCACTCCCCAGTCTCAGCTCGTCTTCTGAGCAGGAGAAATCTGAGACATGAAGCGGCACCGCAGAGCAGAGATGAGAGCACGGGCGAAAACAACGGATTTCTACCAAAACAGATTGTCAAACCAGATGGGAGGCTCGCCCTGAACTAGGCCAACATGGATGGTGGGACTTTGATTAGGCAAACATGGCAGTCTTCTGACTGATGAAGGCAGAATGGCTCTCCCATCCAACACCTCTCTCAGCCTGCGTCAACAAACTCCAGAAGTAAATAAATAAAAAAAAACACCTTTTTCCTGAACCATAGTTTGACTATGTGTTCGGACAGAGAGAATAAGCATCTTTGAAATCCTCCCAATGTACACTACCTGGGGGGTCATGGCTAGCAGTTTGTTCATGGCTATGCTGAGTCATTCAATTAGCCAAGCATACATGCTGCGTTATGCAGCGTTCATATTCCAGAGTCTCTGAATAACAAGCTAGAGAAAACCAGTTAAATACTCAGGTGCAGAAATCTCTCTCTCCAGCACATACACAGCGCAGCATACTGTATAATTGGTCCCATGTTTAGGGGTCCACTGGTGAGTGAGTGGGGTTGTTAGGCTGGAACAGAGAAAGCAATGGCTAGAGGGTGTGGAAGTGTTTGATTAAGTCCCGATGTAAAAAGCTGAAGTGTTTTCCACCATAAGCTGCAGAGAGGCTTCAACGAGAACCCTGACCAGGGCAGGTCCGACACCACTGGACCAAAGGATGTGGGGCCTCCTGCGTACAAACCAGCCTGAATTTCAATGCTGTTCACGGAATCAGTGCACGAATCTGTGGTTGCCCGCCGTCCAACACACACAGACACACTCACACACTCACTCTCTCTCTTTCTCTCTCTCTCTCTCTCTCTCTCTCTCATACACACACACTAGTATACACACCTCATGCCCATAGGGGGCCGCACAGGATGAAGGGTTGTCTTGATTCCCTAAACTGGGGCTCGACTCCCTCCAACCCCCAGCCCCAACCCTGGCACTTCAAAAGGCTCGGGACTCTCCAGCCCTGTGCAGTGCAGTGCAGTACAGAGCAGCGCTGCCTCCGCTCCACGCCAGAGTCCTGCAGGGGCCGTGCTAATGGTGCCGGCACTCGTTGGCGTTTCATTAGAGCTCGCAGGAACTCCCAAGACTGGGCCGCCGTTTTGCACAGCCCTGCTGTTATTACAGCGCCTCTGGCAGCACCTGCCTCTGCGTTATTAGCATGCAACCTTTGATTTTTTTTTTCTTCGTTTTATTTTATCTAATTTTATATTATATGGTAGGAAAGGAGTCATGCAATTAGGTGAGTGGGGGTTGTTATATTCTTGGTTTAATAAAGCATTTTTTTTTTTTAAATATCCACAATATCTGAAAATATCCACAATATCCACTGTGTCGTAGCTTAGTGGTGGTTTGAGCTAAAGGAACAGCTGAGTGTAATTCAAACAGAGGAGGTAAAAAAATATATTTTTTGTTCTCTTTCCCACCCCCCCCCCCCCCCCCCCCTCTCTCTGTCTCACTCTCTATTGGTCTCTGCGGTTTGGATTGATTGTGGCTGCAGTTGAGCTGGGCGTAGATGAGTGCCTGGGTTTTAAACACGCCTGCAGCACTCCTCAAGGTTCATTTCAATGCTGGAGGCAGAAACCACTCCAGTAACCATGGGTCTAACTTGATCTTTTTGCCAAAGGTTTTATCCATATGGTGGTGATATAATGTGTCTGCCAGGAGCACCTACTTTAGAGCTCTTCCTGATCAGAGTGATCGTAGGAACCCAAATAGCAAAAAACTTTTACTTTGGCATAGATATTTTTGCAGATTGTGCAATCCATAAACGTGTGCCAGCAAGACGATGTTATTTTTGTTTGAAACTACCAATTGAATGCAGATTTTTGCATTACCATATATAGAATAAATATGAAATTTGGTCTATTAAGATACTGGTGTGATTGTGTTGTATGTTATTCATGCTTATAAAGCATTCAATAAGTTACAAACCATGGCTTGTTGTGTCAGACCAAGACTTAAAATGACTGGTTTGTTTGTATCAATTTCCACAATTATGTGTAAACCTCACCTGTTTGAGACATGGCAAATAATCTCCAGTGTAAGTGAATTACTCATGGGCTTATGCACGGAGCCCTCGATGCCCATTGTTTGTGCCGGTCTGTGTTTAGTGGCTGACGGCTTGCAAAACAAAGACATGTCAAGCGAAGAAAACGCCTCAGGCTCATTACGGTGCTGTAGCCAGTGGGGTGTGACACTGTAATTGTCAGGCCTCAGATCTTAACAAATAAAGTGCCACTTAATGGCAGAGGAGGAACAGCGGATGTCACAATAATACACCGGACTGGAGCTGTATGGTCTGGTGCCCAAACTCTGGGCGCAGCGTGACCATTCAGTGCAATGGTGCTTCTGCACTATATGTCAAGTTGAGGAGACAAATGTATATGAATTAATGGGGCAAAATAGATACATTTAGATTCAGTGAGCACAATCTATTCACACCATATCTGCCCCCCTTACTACCCACCCCCCACCCCACCCCACCCCTCCTCCAGCCCTAGAACAAGCAGACCCAAATACAACCTGCGAGCAGACAGTGAGTGTGTGTGTGTGTGTGTGTGTGTGTGTGTGTGTGTGTGTGTGTGTGGTATTTACATAACAGAGGCCTCCCAGGAAGGCTGGAATGCCTTGCTGTGCATGTTTGCAGCATAAGTAGGAGTTTTTCTCCCCCTTTTTATTTTATTATTCTGTCTATGGGGAATCGGCTGTCTCAGCAGAATGGTATTGTCTCATGACAAGTTGCCATGCAGAGAAGTAAACACACCTCCCTTCCCCTCCACACCTCCTCTCCTCTCCTCCCTTCTTATCTTCTCCTCTTTTCCCACAGTCAAGTGACATGGGCCCATCTCATAGAAACACCCCTTGATTGATGTTCTTAGAGTGCCGGTGTTTGCACACTTTTAAATGTGTTGTGCATTGTAATATCCCCCCTCCCTGCTGGTCTATTCCCCCTCCTTGCTGGTCTAATATGTTTCTCTCTTTCCCTCTCTCTCTCTCCCTCACTCTCTCTTTCTCTCATCATTCTTATCAGACCCATCACTCCTACTCTCCCGCTCTTGTTTTCACTCTAGTATCAAGTCTGATGTGTTTAAGATAAAATGGCTGCCTACCTATCATGCTAACATACGGCTTTCAGTAGTTATCTATTTCATTGGAAAGAGAGATCTGCTGGGTGCACATGTTGAATTGCCAAGGAGGTTTGGTGTTTGCCGTTAATATTCTCCTCGCAAAGTCCCTTGCAGTAAAGAGGGTACATTTTGCACAGAAACCTTTGGAAAAGGCGGTCGAAACTGATATGAAAGATGGCTGTGCAATTAAGTATTTTAATGATATTCAGGCAGATAGATGTCAAAGAAGCCCTTCAAATCACACCAACGATGAGCATTAAAGAGGGCAGTGTGTTGGTTAGGTGATTAGAGGCTATCAGGTCAGGCAATCAGAATTCCAATGATATATTTCAAATGCAAACACAGTTATTGATAGATTTTTTTGGTAATGTATAAGGGGATATGCCTCACCACCATGATCATGTCTAAATTATACTTTATACTATACAGGTATTCGTTTAAAGATAGTCCATTTATTTATAGATGTAACTTGTTCTGTTGTTCTGACAGACATTCTAAAAGACATTCTAAAATTGTTTTCTAAATTGTTTGCCACTGCTATTTTATGTAAAGCTATTTGAGATTTTTGTATGTATGTATGTGTGTGTGTGTGTGTGTGTGTGTGTGTGTGTGTGTGTGTGTGTGTGTGTGTGTGTGTGTGTGTGTGTGGCACATCCTGAAGTCACGGTGAGTTTGTGTTCTATTCTCTGGTGGGGAAAAACAAAGGCTCAGGAGGAAGTGAAAGTAATTCCCTCAACGCGCCAGCCTGATCAGCCTCTGAAATGATGGGCCCTGATCTGGTAATGGCTTCATGCTTGGTGATTTCCTGTCTTAGGGTCCTCACTAGGCACCTGTATTACAGGATGAGACTTTTCAAATGGTTTAAAACACAAACAAGGCACAAACTGCTCAATAGGTTTCAGCTATCCAACAGGAACAATTATACTGAGTACTAGGGCTACCATAGTATCTATCTAGCCATAGAATTCCAGTTTGGTTTTTAATTCTTTGGTTCTATACCTCCTGATTCCATTCTCCTACATTCTGTGTGAACAGCATGTCAGAACAGCCCAAGTAGCTGCTGATCCTGAAAGAAAAAAAAGTCCTGATACAATAAAAATCATTTTATAAACACGGCATTCAGAACTTTTTTTTTATCCTAGTCAGGAAAACAATCACAGAGTATCCAACACATAACAAAACCAAAGCAAGAAGCAAAGAGCCTCTAATTTGAGGAGCTGAAAGCAGCACTGCTTCTTGTATGACAACACTGAGGCGTAATGCTGCCAGTGGAGTCTAATCTAATCGAATGAATCTCGTCAAAGAGAAAAGACGGAATAAAAAGACTTGCTGTGTGTAGGGGAGTTTGTTCAAGCCTGGCTGAGCAGAAATTACAGCTGTGCGTCTCTGTAGGGGGAAGCCCTGCAGTGCCAGTGCTCAAGACATGTGATCGCACAGATTAATGAATAACTGCTACCGACACCACTTATGAATCCTAACACCCAAAGATAATGTCATTCGCATTGCTTTAATGTGCAATTTCGACACTAATGCATGAAGTATTGCGCTGCGTCTTGCTGGGAGACCACTCTGTGGTGTGGGTGAAACAGAAGCATTCAAATTAGCCCACAATGAGTCTGGCTGGAGGAGACTGAATCAAGACATCCCCAAATTTAGAAGAAAAGATGCTCATCTAATCCAAAACTATTAAGAGGATGTGCTATTTTTTGCAGACATAAATAATGTCTGCAAAGCACATTGTGTTGACATCTGTGCGCCAATAAAAGAGTTTTTATATGCAAGGATTTACAACATTTTTGTTTTGTTTTGTGGTGGTGGTTTTCATGTTTCTTTTATGTCTGAGCAACTTTGATTTATGGCAGTCAAGGGAAATACGACTATCAGTATGGCTGAGACTGCTTGCTTATTGTGAAGAGTTGCATTACGAGAGGTTCATTGTCAGAGCACTATTTTGGGTTTGCCAAAGGCAATTAAATCTGTGGACTCTGTAACATCCGGGATGTAAGAATGCTGAAGTTTATTATTTCCATTCATAAACCCAGTTATGATGGTCTCCTGAAAAATAGTGTGTAATGCAAAATAATCTAAAACAATGTGACTCAAATAAAACACTCAATATAATATATGGACAGACCTTTTGAAATGTCTGTACATGCTTTGATTTGTGAATAAATAAATTGCAAATGTACTTTTGGATAAAGAACTGATCAATGACTCAGTCTGAAGGCTTATTATAGTCTTGAATTACATTCAATCCCATGGATACTGTAGCCAGTCTTATGGCTTTGCTATTATCCCCAACAGAGTGTTTGCCTGTTGCTTAAAGTATTGAATTCCTTACTCCTCCTTTTTGTCTTATTTGCTTTTACATTAGTCTAAAACACAAACATTTACAAGCTTTTAGATGAAGCCCCTTCCAGGAAAGGTAGGTATGTACTAGTATGCATGTTCCAGGAGGAACTGATCCCATTGGCCTGGTTGTCATTGGCACCTTGGTATAGCAGTTGAGTTGCAAAAGCACTTCTGACATTCCAACATTTTTTTAATTAAAATAATTGTACACTACCTTTGGAAAGTTTGGAATTTTCTGAATTTCCTTGTTTTTTTTAAAGAGGACACACTTATTGTTTCAATTAAAGTAAGTTCAATGACTATATCACCTACTACTGTAATTCTATAATTTCACGTTTTCAAGAAATTGTAGGTATATACACACACTTGTGTGGCATAGTGTGCACTTGCGATCGATTCAATTTCAGGTGTTTTAGGTCCATAATTATGTCAATCCTCTCTCAGGCTCTTGGCAAATGCAGGTTACCTTCTCCGAGGAATCTGACTAGAAACCCTCAAAAAGTGTCCTCATCCATCTTGTAAATGGCCTGATGAGGTCTGAGAGGAGTATTTAACCTTATTTTACAGCCCCCCATACTTGACAACTTAAGGCACTCACGGCACCTGACATGCTATCCAGAAAACATAAACAAACATACAGTACCTATACAGTTAAACACTTACACGTCTGTCTCACACACAATTCAAGAATTCAGACATCAGTGACATAAAGTCTACTGATGCCCCCTTACTACCGCTGTACTTCACTTATGAAACACACTACGCTCTGTTATGTTTGAGGCCAGTCTTTATTATTGAGCGTAGTATTAGTTGTTATCCTCAGCTTTAGAAAAGGTTGTGTTCTCTGCACATATTTAGACAAAACTACACTTTGCACAAGAGTGCACAGATTCTAATGCACTCATTAGACATGGCGCATGAGTACCGTGGGGGTCTACTCTGTCCACTGATTTATTCTGAGTTAGTCAGCTGAGACGTCTGGGTTTGGGTGCTTTAAATTATCTGCAGGTGTTTAACTCACTCTGTTGAAAATGAAGATGTACTTGACAACACTTACCAGAGTCATCTCCCATATGATATAGCATGATATATTTATACACACACCTGACTTGATTTGTGATCTGTGGCCCTATCAATGGTTAATATTTAGAAAATCAAATAGTTTGGTGTGGAGAGTTTGTCTAAATGTGTGTCTTGTTTCCTAAAATTTAAGTTATTAGTAACTTATGTGACTTAACTCCAACTGCACACGTATTGCATGCACATACATAATGCACAAATTATTGGCTGCTTTGCTTGTCCTTCTCTGTCTCCAGAAAGACATATATACAATTATACTTTTTTCAGCCATGGAAATTTCCAATTTAGCTGTCCAGATAAATAAAGGCTGAACAAATAGAACAACTGAAAAAAAGATTTTAAAAACAACATGGAAATATAGTCTACCTAGTGTGTGTGTGTGTGTGTGTGTGTGTGTGTGTGCGTGTGTGTGTGTGTGTGTGTGTGTGTGTGTGTGTGTGTGTGTGTGTGTGTGTGTTCTTGTGTAAAAATGTGTCCATGCATGTGGGTGTATTAATATGCTTGAGTTTTTTTGAAAATACTACTATGTTAAACATAAGGAAATACTGTAATATTTATTTGTCTTTCAAAACAGGGTGAAATCATTCTATATGACAAAGGAAGTACATTTGTTGGAATTTCAAATGTTGAGATGAAGTCAGTCCAGTCATGGAGGCCTTTGATTCAGTACCATGGACAAGGCCCGTCAACGGGCCTTATACGAGACCATACTGAAACGGATAGGACATCCTCTACCAAAATGTCAGCCAAAATACTCCGATTCAGGATGAATTGAATTGGTTTTTTTTAACTTAGTATCATTACATAAATGCAAATTGATTTTGATATCCATGGCTAATACGTAAACTAGTGCTGACAGTTGTTATGGTTGTTTGGTAAATATGTTCCCATTAAAACGTTTAAATGACACTGTAGCTCGTGAAAAAATAAATAGATAGAAGTACAATACAATATTTTTTATTAGGCGGGACATATAGGGATTTTTTCTTTTGTTATTTCACAATATACAGTTGTGAGCAACGTCACTGAACACTAAATCAGTCAAAGCTACGCAGATCCGGAATGTAGAACACACCATAATGTGAATATGTATTTTATAAATTAGGTAAATGTTTAGTAAAAGTTTTTTTCTTTTTATTAAAATGTCTCCATTGGCTGTTATATGACTTTTGTTGTAATATAGTAGGCGGCCTACATTTCGCATATTTTCAATATGTTCAGCATCCAAACGAAACACCATGGACAGCACAAAAAACATGATCTCCCATTCGTGCAAAAATGCTTTGGGCGAAAAAGCACTTCTTGACACATGTACGTCCGTCACTCCATATATCTCATTTGACTGAGGCCAGATTTCTTAAGGCTATACAAACACAAAATAAAGCATTAATAAATACATGTGGTTCGGGACTTATTCTTCTTATATATCTTCTCTTTTAGACCACTCTTATAAGTCTTTTGGCAAAAGGTGGTTTCCCCCCAACAATAAAATCCAGTAGCCCGTCTTGGGTAGAAGCACACAGACCGATCGATTCCTTTATCCACGGGATTGCATTGGCCAATGGGTTGGAAATATGAACTCCATAGATTCGTCCGTTGAAGAATATTTTAAACGTGTAAGCTATTTGTCCACTTCGGTGACATGTTCGAACAACTGACCTTTGCGTGGTTCCCCATCCATCCACAGAGGAGTCACTCGCGGTGCGCCTTGGCAAGGTTATTATAGAGGAAATACCAAAAACCCAGAAAACGTGGAGTACTTCCATCCGCCCATGAGATTCCCTCTCTCCAGTTTGAGATAGAGACGATCCTCTCGCTCCACCATCAGTAGAACTCCGTTACTCGCCGCTTCTCGCGTAACGTCCTGGTCCCCAGCAAACGCGGAGATGACTGGATATTCATTTTGCATCAGGTTGACCTAAGTAATAAAAGACATTGTGCATTTTCACTAAAGCAGTCATTGATTGTCTATCCACTAACAGGCAGCGCTTACGGGAAAACGCCCGTGCGCATTTAGTCAATGCTCACCTGTATGGTTTGTCTGTTGTACACCTTAACCACATGGAAGCTGAAACTGTAAATTCCTCTTCTTGGCGCCGTAAATACGCTGGCTTTAAGGTCGAAATGATTACCGATGTTCACTAAAGCCTGAAACAACAACAACAAAGCATACGCAATAAATGACACCTGTGAACGAAAACGGACCCATTAAAACAGTCCCGTTGGAAAAGAAAATTGTGAGGATCGTCCCAACGAATTCAAACTCTGGTCCCTGTGTTAGGATTGAACGGCAAAGGAAACATAAACCAGCTTTATTTACTAAACCCATGGACTTCCTCACTCCGATCTATAAAATCATCTGTTTTTCCCCTGTATTTTCAACAGTGATTGCAAAAACACTATGCGGCTCGTTCAAATCGGGCTACTACAGACGTATACTGACCAGACGCGTCTCTTTTCATTCATAGCGCTTCGTCTGGGGTATATAATACACATATCGTTTGCCAATGTATATTATTATTAATTTGAAATATCTCCGCAACGTTTTCGAACAATAGTACCTATTAAAAAAAATATATATATATATATGGCTAGCATTATATACTTATATCTACTACTATCTAGTAGGTTTCTCACCTGGTCGAAGTAGATCGTCATTGAAGTGTTGCTCATTTCTGATGGTTCATGGTTTGTTGCTCTGACAGCGGAGAAAGCTACTTTAGCGCTCCCAGACCGGACAGATATTCCCAGCGAAGAGGTGACACCTCCGTCGGAGGAAGGGTTCGAATCACACACCACCAGACACTTTCCCTCCAAAACGATGGGCTCCGTTTCATTCTGGCCGTGGCATAGCCCAATGCCACATCCCAAGAGGAGAGTAAGTGCCAGCATGGCACGGGGTCCGGGGCAGCGTGCTGGCACCATGATCGGAGCAGGAATCCTGTGCACACTGATCTTAACGATCAGCTCCTTGGAGGTTTGTTATGGCTCTATCACCTGGTCCAACCTAACCCCTCTCTCCCCGTCTCTATCCCTCACACACACACATACACTGACACACGCTCTCACACTCCCTTACTCTCTCTCTCTTCCTCTCTAGCTCTCTCCCTCCTATGCGCCTTAGCAGATGTCAGGAAGATCTTCAAACTGCTGGTGTGATGGTTCCTGATAATTAGAGAGAAAGAAACAAAATGTTTTGGAAAGCAGTAGGAAATGATGAACAGATTTAAAATACATTTAAATCAATTGTGATCATTAGCAAAATTCTCAATCAAAACACATGGCTATGAAAACGCACTGAACAGCTTGGCTATCATTTTACGCACACGCATGATATGACAAATAGACAATTTGTAATTGTGATGGTCTTTGTTCACCCATGCCTCTCTTAAAATGTTCTTATTCAACTTTGAATGTCAGACTCGCGCTTAAGAACGAATTTATCACTAGAACAACGTGCCTCAAATATACTTTTTCATGTTAATGTGCATTTCCCCGCAATATGTTATATGTCCCATATTTTACCTGTTCAATCCATAGCGCTCTTCTGGGACCGTCCTCTCTGCATGCACGGCAGTCCTGAGAGTAAGTGAGCGAAGGTTGCGGTCTGACGAGAGAAAAAGAATCGCCCCTCCGTGCCCTCTGGAGAATGACTCCCGCCCATCCTTTATATTCAAGTACAGTGTAATTTTACACGCTGGTAGGAGAAGCACTCCACACTCCACGCCGCTGACTGGCCACCCGTCTAGATTAATGACACTGTTTGCATAACCAGTTGAATCAAAGTTGATTTGTAAGCGAAATCCCCCGGGACAGCATGTTCACCTGTTAGAGGGCGAGAATGTTTTTCCTGTTGATATGGTGCAGTGTTATGTGGAGATTAATCAGAATAGATGGGAGTGGAACATCTGATAGGGTTTTCTCCTTGTTCGGGTAATTGAGGGTGCATGCTACTAATTTGAATGTTGCAGTGACAGTAACTGGAGGACACACGAGATACTTTTGCTCCATCCAGTGGATGAAACATGTTATAGTTTTAGGTCCATATTTGTTGAGATTCAATATCCTCTCGTTTCTCAAAGTTTGATATTATTTCAGGGATTAGTTAATATAGTGTATCTCTTGTCCATAGCAAATAATAATAATAATAATAATAATAATAATAATAATAATAATAATAAAATGGTTGATGAGAGGGAAAAAATAGTTTTTTTTTTAACACATAAGCTACACATTACACGAGAAACAAAGTCGTATACATGTACAATTTGTCAATGTAGAACAGGTAGTAATAATTCTCTTCGCCCTTGCCCTCTTTGTAAGATCAAGGTACGGCAGAGTCATTCTGTTGTGTAAGTGTGGGCATCTGGCAGGCTAGACACACTGTAACAGAAGTCCTTATTTTCTTATGATCTGCCTCAAGTTTCAAGTCTGACCCGCAGAGCCAAAGCACAGCACGCTGAGAGCAACCTCATTGCTCCACGGGTCTTAAAGGAGTGCGTTTTAAAACCGTGAGGTTTTGAAACAGTCAAGCTGCAGAGAAGGCTTCTAATGAACTGTCAGACTCCATTCTCCAAAAAAGCTAATTGGGAATATTATACAGCCTGATCACACCGATGTGCTCAAATGACTTTGTTCTCCCCAAAGCCCAGGAAGATAGTGGGCTTCAGTTAGTTTCAGAAATGATACATTACCACTAATGAGAGGAAATCTCTAGTGTTTGTGTGGAAATGTGTAGGTGAAATTAGGTGATAAAATCTATATCAGTGCAATGATACCATACTTAATTCAAAATACATTTGGGATTTTTCTGGCCATCCATAAAATGGGATGAAACAGCATCTTTTAAATCATTTAAGTTGACTTTACACATATTTCACAACTGAAATAATTCAATTGCAGCATGTGTACATAAGGCTTTAAAAAGTAAGACTCGTAAATGGATGTGATATTCAGACACAGCTGAAGTGATTACACAAAAAGCAGCTGAAATGTAACAGGTCTGGTTCTGACATGGGGCAAACGTATCAGAGCCAGCTAGGCTATGGATCTTAATTATCACAGTGCCTTCCTTTTATGCTCTTTATGACTGATAAGTCTCATTTTTGCCTCTTCTCCCAGAAGAAAACCCACACAGTCAGCATTGACAGACAAGCCAGGAATGGCTGACTTAAAGTGACCTGCAACTAGTAACTGACCTATAGGCATCAAGGACATGTAGAGCAAGACATGCTTGCACACACACACACACACACACACACACACACACACACACACACACACAGAGAGAGAGAGAGAGAGAGAGAGAGAGAGAGAGATGAAATGTCAAGTTGTGAATGCAGTCAACAGAGCCTGCATTAAGATACCTGAGGCAACAGCAGTCCCCTCTGAACAAGCTGCTAGTCAACCATGCGAAGTGACATATAATATTATGAATGTTACAGCTATTTACTTTGACAGGCAGCAGAGCACAGTATCCTAGCTCTTGGGAGTGTGATCACTTTGTTGCTGGAGTGAAATGAAAGGTGATGGAGGAGCCACTTCTTTTTTTATGTAGCCTGATTAAGGTGGCAAGAGGAAATGTGTTCAAAAAGCTCATATTCTATTGTGATAAATGATATACTGGCTAATTTGTTACCTTGAGCAGGAAAGCTTTAGGTTAGCCTAATCATGCACATTTGAGTGAGCCAGATTCGGCTAATGTTCGTGCCCTCTAATGGTAAACGTACCTCGCCAAACCAGAAGGTGTCAGTATGCGTTTCTAAAGTGTTTAAGGGGGGATGCATGCAGAACTCTGTTAGTGGAGCTGCGCACCTGTTGGTAGACGTTATGGAATGTTAACGTTTTCTTATCAGAGTTTAGATTCTATGTTCTAATCTGGATTCCATGCGAGAGCAGTACGTAGCCGGAGTAAAAGCAACCACGTTGTTTTTAGGCCTAGGCTACTTGAAAACATTCAGCAGCATTCAACGAAGGCTCTCAGCTGAAGCTTTTGTTCTGTTGCCATAGCTACAGGACGCGGTGAGGACTTCTCGTCTACTTCTTGTAGACACGAGTACAGCCACAGCTTACTGACATAATATTACAGTAGCGAAGGTCCTGGAGCTGTCTCAAATTATGCCAACCGAATTTCTCAAGAAACAAGGGTAACGTTAATTAATGATAAGAGACTGCATTTGCATTTTGTAACAACTGAAAAGACTGTCAGTGCACACCTCTTGAATGTTGTAACGTTAGGCTACGTTTAACGCTGCATTGCCAACTAGCATGTTAACTTTTAAGTTAATTTAAACTATTAAGTTAAGATGCTAACCAGACATTGGCATAGTGTTGAGTAAAATGTTAGTGGCTTTACATTCATTTTACGTTTAATGTCTTTGAATTGCAGGCGAAACCCCAAGAAGAAAAATCCATGCGGTCGGTCTTCAAGTCGGCCCCCTAGTCTCAAAAATCACATTGAGACGTAAGTCCGATATCTTGCCTATGTTTGCAAAGACTGCCCCTTTAATGCCTCTCAATTACAGTATTATTTTAGTATACTCTTATCTTACCTAAACTTAATTTGCTTGGGATACTTGTCTATCAAACTGCTATGATACTCATACTGGCTAGCTACCACGTGCGTTAGGAGAAAGCTAGGGCACCGAAGTAGTTGGAAGTAGAAAAATATTGCGCACACCTGGGGGTGATTTATGAGTGAAATAAAGATCTCTTACTCGGATACAAGGACGTTTATTGTCACATGCATATAGTTACTTGAAGTAAGAAATGCAGTGAAATTATGTCTGGTGTCAGCCTATTTGTGCATTTATGGGGGCACAAGTGACAAGGGCTGCATAAAGGTGGGGGAGGATTGGGGGGTGGGGGGGGACCAACAAGGAGCACCTAAGAGCAACAGGGGCAAGGAAAACTCCCTTACCAAGGAAGAAACCTTGGGCAGATCCACGGAATACTACTATCATCCATTGATTAATTGGTTGATTCATTTTTTACTAGGCTCCCTCCTGAGGTCCTGTTGAAGATCCTATCCTTTTTGGATGCGTCATCTCTGTACTCTATTGGCTATGTTAACAAACAGCTTCATGAGCTTGCCAACAACAAGTGAGTTGCCGGTTGAAATCTTAGATCTTACCTGACACGTCTGGATTAGACATTAACTTGGCTAAATGTTGAGAACCTGTTTCATCCATAAATAATAATGATTTGACTGGACATCAATAATCAGATGAGTGAAAAACCTCCCTTTTGTTCAAAGCTGCTTACTGTTCCTTGACAGTACAGCTCCACCAGTTACCATGGTTACTTTTAGTCCCTATAAAGTAATGGATGATCATTAAATGTTGTCTACGTCTTGTGTTATGCTCCCATGTTTAACATACATTGACACCTATCGTCCTCCAGTGCTCTGTGGTACAGGCTATATGTTCGAGAGTGTACAAAGCAGAAGCTCAAGGCCAAGCTGGGGGACGAGGTGGCCGATAGGCTTACCCTCGCAACCATACACGAGAAGCCCAAGGGTCACTGGAAGAGGCTCCTCTTCAAGAAGATGGTGGGCTTCAACCAGAGCAAGTGGATCAGCCAGCTCAAAGTCGTCAGCCCCTACACAGGGCTGCCAAAGCAGACGGTACATGTCCTCAGGTCAGAGTCCCCTCACTCCCGTTTCTCATAGAGACAACTATCTTCACAGTAGAGTTCTCAACGGGTCGGGTCGGCCCGACAAACCCCACGGGATCCGCGGGTTCTGGTCAAAAATATAAGCAAATGACTCGGGTCGGGTCGGACCTCAGGCTTAATCTTTTCCGCTCAGTGAAAGAAAAAAAACATTTATTAATCATCGCTGCTGTTCACCGCAAAGAAAGTCTGGCTTTTGCGTGCAACGTGCATCATGGAGAGGGGCGGGGGCAGACCTAACGCCGCTGCGTGCACGCCTTTAGCCTGGAGAAGAAGATGGAGTTGGTGAAAAGTAAACTTGCCGCAGGTGAATTCACCGTCACTACTACAGGAGTGGGAAAATCAGAGGTCTGGAAAGTGTTTAACCAGTGGTGCTGGATTCTGATGGAAATTCTACAGGTTATGTGCAATGCTCAAAATGCAAGGTGCTGATGAAGTATGACAGCAAAAAGACAGGGTCGTCCAGCCTGAGCTGCCATACATTAAACTGTGGCCATTTAAACATTCGACCACCACCACGCAGCAGCAGCAATCAATGACGAAGTTCCTGGCCAAAAATGTCCCCCTTAAAACAAAACATGAAGCAAAACATTAAAGGTTGATCTGAATTCCCGTCTGCTGGTCATGATAATACATGTATGAGGTGAAAAAAAAAGGGGGCGGGGGGGCGGTTCAGGCAGATAATTCATGTTGATGTGTCGGGTTACATCGGTTCCGGGCCGGGTTGGGTCGGGTTGTAATTTTCAGGTCCGTTGAGAACTCTACTTCATAGCCCTTGGAGGAATTAGGCCTGTGTGAACGCTTGGTGGTGAACAGGAGAATGGTGTGTCTTTCAAAGCACCGGTTACCACTTGGGCCCGTGCAATCAGGGCCCCAAATACTTTGTGTGTGTGTGTGAGAGTGTCTGTGCCCCAGCACACCAGAGGGGTATACTACGAGGCAGAGTTAGTGGGTTGGTTAGGGAGGTCACTTCAGGGTTCGCCCTGGGTTTTTAGTGATGCAAAGTACATAGCCATTGAAACTTATGCTAGTAGCGACCATTGTTTCCCTAAACCATAGTTTGAACTCTGGAGGTGCCACTTGCGTAGTCCGATGCATTGTGAGGCGATACAGGGGATTTCCAACGCCATAGTTTCTATGAGCATTCTTAAACACGGTCATTAAGTTGTGTAGTTTCAAATGAGCTAGGGCTGCACGTTTCAGAAAATGTCATGATTCGATTCAATAAAGTTTTTTAGGCTCAAGATTTGATTCAAAATCGATTTTCGATTCAAAATCCATTTTCAATTCAAAAACGATTCTCGATTCAAAAAACGATTCGCATTATATAGTTACTTTTCCCATATTGCATTAGACATACAATTTAAAAGAAACGTAATTAAATATAGTTAAATACTACTCAACTACAGCTTTGAGTAAGATTTATTGTTTTCATTCACACTGTTATACTGTTATACTGCGCCAGGATTGTGTAGGCTACATCACTAGTTTTACAAGCGCACACACTAAAAGGAGAACTAAGATTAAAATGCAGACTGCGCCTTTAAAGGGACACCAGGCAACGTTTTCGTGTTAATTAATCATCTTCGTAAGTCGGTATATGGTTAAATGACTCATTACGGGGCGAATGTAGGCTCTCTCGCCTGCCCCTACTGCCTGTAGGAAGAATATCCCACTTGCAAGTTCGGTGTATCTTACCCGCCGACCGAAGCAGGATCAGTTTACAGCACAGAGGCAGGCTAACGAAACGCTAGAGATTGTTGCAAACGTGTGTATAATGGCAGAGCCGGCGAAGAAGCAACGAAAACCCTTGACGGAAGACGCAAAGAAAAGGAAAAGAGCTTCAGACCGAGCGAGGGGGAGTTTCATAGAGAAAAAGCATCAGGCTTGCCTGGTGTCCCTTTAAATATGCAACTTTTGATATCAGCACAATGCTATAGTAGGCCTAGGCCCTAGGCTATGTTTTCACAAAAATTCAGCTCAATGTTACTGATGCAAGACTGATGTTTACCGAGCATGCCAAATTTTTTTTTTTTTTTTTTTTTTACTCTTAGCACTGTCACCATACGTTTTCTCACGGTGTTATAGAAGGCCCTCCCGAAATATTTTTTGGATGACATGGGGCGCCTGGTTCACGGAGGTGAAGGGCTGGACAAATGTAAAATGGCAATGTGTTAAACTATTTACAGTAGTAGGCCTATGCTTAAACAGGCTTTGTGGGCAAAACTATGAAAACTAGTAGTCAGTCAATATCAGCAGGATCATGAGATTATCATTAGCCGGAAAATCCCGACAGGGCAAACCTGGCGTGAAGCCAAAACGAGGAAAAAAAACAACTTCATAAATTGTCTTTTAAATCGATTTGTTGGCCTTTTACTGTTCCTTGGCTTCTGCTGAGTAGCAAATAGTTTGCCACACACAACACAACACTGAACCAGCCATGCAACTTCGAGAACGGCGGCCAGACAAATCTCGCGAGAATCGTGAAACATTACTTTGTCCATAGATATAGCCCTTTGGAGATAGTTTTTGCCTGTTGTTAATCCTTCATCTCCACAACATTGTGTACAGGGGGATAAGTCACGAGAAGTTTGCTATTTACAACAGCAGAGTAAAATATAAATATATTGCGACTCTAGAGGGAGCTTTACAGTCGCCAAAAATACCTAAACCTGCATAGTGTACCTTTTAAACAGTGCATCTTCAAATTACATGCTCTCTGCTAAGGCAGCTTGATTATGGCAAAAATCATAATCATAATTTCATTGGTCAATATTGAGATCATGATTACTTGACACAATTATGCAATGATTTTGGAAAACACCATCCATTTCAAGAAATTAAACTGAAAATATTTTTTGTACAAATGTAAATATGCAAGAGTATAACAGTTACCAGTATAAAGAAGAGCTGGTTTGCTGGATCTATAACTAAACTCTGCATCGCTGCAAAACAGAATATTGCAAAATAATCGTTGAATCTCGATTATGTTTTCATAATTGTTGGAAGTCAGAATTGAAATTGAAATTCAATATTGATAAATTGCACAGGCCTACTCTGCATTATTTTGATTTGTCATAGAGATTCATTACAGGATGGTTGTGAAGAGGGTAATATTACTGTCTTCAATTATCATGGCCAGAAGCTGAATGTCATATACATAAAATATGAGCCTGATTTGTTTTTTTTAACTTATTTATTTATTTATTTATTTATTTATCTTCCTATTTCTTTATAGTCTTATCTAAATTCCCCCTAAATCTTCTCTGAAACCAACATGTCAGAATGGGTTTGTGTCTGGTCTCTCTCTTTTGGCTGGCAGGAGCTTGGGCGTGACGTGGGAGTTGACGGTGACGGATGCATACGGACATCAGAGAACCTTTAAGCACTCGCACACGTTCTTCTCTGAGTGCTCCCTGAACCTGACCTGGATTGGCCTGGGTACCATCCAGTACTTGTGGATTAAGTCGGTGCAGCTCCACAGTGTGGTTCCCCTGACCTTAGACCGGGGCACGGCCTCTTGCAGGTAATAGGGGGTCTCGCCTTTGCACAAGTGCAAGGTGTCCCAGAAGGATGCCTGACAAAAAAAAAAAGATAGCTGCATGTTTGGGCTCATGTAAACTACCGGTCAGAAGTTTGGGGTCACTTAGAAATTTCCATTCCCCTCCATTATAAGACAGAATACCAGCTGAGATCAGTTGCATTGTTTTTTAATCAGTGCAGCAGTTTTCAGAATACATAATGTGCTTACATAATTGCAAAAGGGTTCTCGACTGTTGTAGAAAGAAATGGGCGGCTGATCTTCAGGCAGGGATCACATCAGCCAGCGGCAAGCAGCAGCGACAAACCCAAGGATTAAAGTTCTCCGTCATAGGACGGATTTCCGTCAATTTGATTTTAGAAATGTCATATTTGAGATCGATGCAGATCCGATGAGAAAAAAAATAGGAGGGGGGGGGGACTGTCACCTTTGCTTTTCCTTTTTTAAGGCAACTACAAATATTAGGTAAATGTTTAAAGACCTAATAGTGTTCTTGAGAACTTTCTGTGTCTCAATCCGTGACCGCTCAAGTCCTATACGGCCTACGTCAGCCATGAGTTTCGCTTTGTATGTTGTAGCTACACACTTGTCTCGGGCGTTTGCTTAAAAAAAAGAACACGTATGGAGGACTATAACGGTCTAAAAGTTGGATTATAGTGACAATCGAGACAGCTGATGAGGTTGGCCAATCCGTTTAACTTTTTTGGATATGATATTGTGAGCTCTATGTGCGAATTCGGAGGCTGTGTTCTTTCCGTGCATCAATGTAGACACTTACTATCGCGAACTCTTGTCAGGGGAGGTCATTCATTTTGGGTGTCACCTATGACTTGAACAGATAGCCTGCTATGCCACCCGATGTAGGCTACTATTATTGTTACAGTTTTTAATCAATGCAACTAACATTATGTGTAAAGCGACGCAATATAAACCGTAGCCTATGCAATTTATTATCCCGTCTGTTATGACATACAACAATGTTTTTCACAATTTGCGACGGAAGGTTTTGACTGAGCGTGTCGAGTAAGGGGGTCAGTCGTGTTTGTGACGCACAGACAGCCTTGTAGCCTATTTTGCTTAGGCCTCACTTTTAACGACAATAGGTTGTGAGTGTATGTTGACAAAAAATAACCATACAATTAAAATAGTCAACTTAAAACTTTGCTATAAAATATTATTAATTTATAGCACAAAACCATAACCAGTGGGCCTACCAGAACCTCGCATATTAGCGTCATGATTTGTGTGCGTCTATTTGGCAAGGCCACTAGCTGTCATGGATGCGTTGTTGCTAAAGGAAGGCAGGTGTCAAAAGTAAAAAAATAAATGCAAATGAGCAGCTGTAGGAAACGGGGGAGAACTAACAAGCCATGGTGTAAAGAAATTTAAAGTGCCAGGAGTTTGCTTTTGCGCGGTTCGCTGCAAGAAAATTGTTTATGGATGCAATAGGAAAATGTTTTAGCTCGCCACCAATCAGAAGACCGCCATAAGGTTAACGTTCGTGCACTTCAGGACATCTTCCCTACCTGGTGCAACTAGCCACCACGACAGAGGTAGGCTACGTTTATCTATGGCTGACCGTTTTTACGTTTAGAAAGTAGGCTACGCATGTTCTTTCATAGCGCAACACGACCTGTCCTTAACCATATCGCAACCTCTTGTCAACCTTCTACAATCTGTTGCTGAAAACAAGCGCCGTCTCCAGATTGTCGTTACAAATGCGCAGACCTCCTGCATGAGCACACACAGTATTGCTGCTCATTGGAAAACTGAGTTGTCTGTAAAACTCAAAATTACCATGTTATCATTAAATGCGGATGAGGCAACAAATGGAAATATGAACAATATCTAGAATGTTCTGATTTGTTACTTTGATGAGGAAATGGGAAGTCTTGCAAACTTGATTTTATAGATTTTACTTGGTGTTGAATTGCATATTAACAAGAAAAAAATCTCCCCTTTAAACACTTTTGGCCTGAAGTAATTAAATAAGAGTGTGTTAAAGCCTTTCTACAATATTGCTGCAGTAGAAAAGAACAGCAATGGCTAATCAGCAATGGTCAGGGATGGTACTAAAATATATTTTTGTTCATCAGGAAAACTCAATCTCAATCAAGAACACTCTCAATTCGCCTTATTCACATGGCGGCCATTGGCGGCTAAAACGAGGCTACAGGATTGTTATGTTCTATGCATTCACCTGTAGGTGGCATTAATTATATAGTAAGTGTACCCTGTAGCCTCGTTTTGGTTTAAACAATGGCCGCTGTGTGAATAAGGCGAATACTCCCTTTACTTTGCTGTTTGCATCTTTTTGTACATTAAAAACCAATAGGTCGCGACCGCAAAAGGGGTGCTATCTCTATAGGTAGATATGAACAACTTATGGCCTGAAAAAAGTTCAGTCAAACGATTTTTTTTCACTTTAATCCCTGCAAACCCCATGTGACCCCAAACTTTTGACCGTTAGTGTACATTAAAAGGATTTACTTGGTCTCTTATGCTTTTTTAGTTCAGATCCACTCTGATTATATTTGTTGGTGGCTCAACAAGCACTGCAAAACAAAG
Organism: Alosa pseudoharengus; assembly: GCF_046254945.1. NCBI lineage: Eukaryota > Metazoa > Chordata > Actinopteri > Clupeiformes > Clupeidae > Alosa > Alosa pseudoharengus. The sequence goes on along the minus strand of NW_027468650.1, from coordinate 29,520,561 downwards.
GAATGCTTACATTTAGAGAAGGAAATCCAACTGTATATATCAACGACTACATCATGCTACTGTGATCGGTTATTTCAATGTCTTGAGGTGAAGGATTTGTTACCTTTGCTAATCATAGACATGTGCTTTTTCAAGCACTCAGCTTTGGATGTGCTAGAATTAGACACTAGAAACTTATTTGGCACAAGAGACTTATCTCATGAAAAATGTGCCTTTGTGAATTAAAGGAGAAGTTCAGTATTCTTCAACCTGGGGCCTGTTTTTAAATTGCATCTAGTCATACATTTTGCTTGTCACCAAAGCGACGTCAATCGGTGCAGTTTTGAGTAAAAATGGAATGTACTTTTACAAATTGCATATAGCATAGCCATTGGGGACAGCTTTGCTACTTTAAAGTAAATCACTCTTTTAAGCCATTCACTAGGATCATAATTGGTGCATAATTGCACCTCCATGCTCCGTGCTCAGAATCTTGCTCATGGTGTTATAAAGCACTTGTCGCCTATTGAGGTATGCATTTATTACGCATATGGTATCATCTTCCAATTCATTCTGATGGTTGGTCTATATGGTCATATTCCGGGTAGGACTGCACACTGAAAATGAACATGCACTTTCCCTGCCACTTGGATTAAGGCCCTTTATGCAGTTGTGTTGTTATCTAAGCCCTATAGCTGTCCCTCCTGTGTTTGTATGGGCGTGTGTGTCCTTGTGCGCAGACCAGCCTGGCGTTCTCTGATCTTTGAGGTGGATATGAGCAAGTACAACTGGCGCTTCTTTGGCTCCTGCATGCTGGTGAGGGCGAGACACTGTGTCAGCTTCCCTGGCCTCGTCATGGGGATCTGGAGGGTATGGAGTCACCATTGTTTTTATTTATTTATCTATCTATTTATTTAGATGTTTATTTCTGTGTTTGTCTTATAACTTGTTACAACTTGTTGTTATTGTTGTTTTCTCATTCACATAATGTTTGGATATTAGCGACAGCCAGCTCATTTTAGCTACAGCTCTAACCTGTGGACATAAACAAATGTTTCTGTTGTTCAGGCACTGACTTGCCAGGTACTTTTTACCATTTGTAAAGTTAGTCCCTTATTCATGTGCTGGAAGTATATCTTGCTGGCTCATATATGTATACTTCTCTCCCTAATCAACCCTCCTTTAGCAAATACAGTGTTTCCTCTATGTTGATTTGGTAGTGGCGGCCCGCCACGGTTTAATTTTCTTCCCCCACGGTATCAGAAATGGGACAGACGCACAATAGTCGCAGTTGCCTTTTAAATGATCCTGCCGACATTATGCACCCCCCGTTGGCAGCCGCTAACATTGCAATTTAACAACAAGCAGAACTATTCAGAGGTTTGGGGCTGTCCAGTTTACCTCCACATAGTGTGTGGATGTGCTTATTGTCCAAACGTTTGCTTTCTTCTGAGTGAAAAAAAAAAACGTCACAGCGGTGGGTCCGTTTTAATAAGACAAAGTTCAACTTGTCAGTTCTGACAGCTCACGTCCTGATATCAAACATCTGGAAACATTAAAACGATAAGTGAGTCACTAATATAATACAAATTGGAAATAGTCTATAGATGTAGTAATAGATGTAATGATGTTAAAATAAATAGGAAAAGTTTATTTTTTAATAATTTGGGCTACACAGACGCACAAAGGCCGCACGACCTAAACGTTTGTTACCCTTGTTGCTAAATGTGAAAATTAGCAAAAAGAAGTGCAACCATTTTTTAAAAATTTCTAACGAATTAGGCTACAGAATGCTTAGCCTAGGCCAGGGGTGGGCAAACTGCGGCCCGCCGAGCATTTTCATCCGGCCCGCCGAGCATTTCATTTGGTTATCAGGCTGCTCGCTATTTTTTTCCTGCGATAGAGACGACGTTGGTTAGCCTTACTGCAAACTGCTTTTCACTCTCCTTAGAGAACGTTCGCAATGTCAATGTCAAAACATCATGTTAAATCGAGATAACATCATGTTAAACTAAGTTAACTCCTTTGCAGCAGATCTAACGTGAACATTATGTAATCCATTTAATTAGGAAAGCGTCTGCACTCACGAGAGGGAGAGAGAGCCGCAGGTTCCAGCTGGCTTGTCATTGTTGATAATTGATATATCCTTCTTATAAGAAACTTTTAAAAGGAAATCATGAAGGCAACAGTAGTTCCCACTACTGACCATTTAAAAACTGTGAGAGGGCCCAGCCGTAGGTACAGCACTAGCCATAGCGGAGCAGGCAGAAGATCATTGAGAAATAAACGTGAATTAAAGCGACAGTGCACAATTTATACATTTGTTAAACTGCATAACATTAGCAGTATTTTTAAGCAATTCATATTTTAAAAGAAATACTTTTCATACTAAATTATAGGCTATAAAAAAAAATATTTTGTTATGTATGTGTCGTGGGGGGGGGGGGGGGTTTGTTGTGGGGCCTGCCCCCACTGCTTAAAAAAATCCTAGAGGAAACACTGTAAATAGCATTGTATGGGCACTAAAAGATTGTGCGCGAGTTTCTCATTCCCAAGGCTAGTTAAAAGGCATTTAAAAAGTTGAATGGAAAACCAGCTAGTCTTTTATGGAAGTATGTAAAACCTTTTGCCTGTGTATATCCTGTAATTATTTCAGCATTGTTGTATTAAGTTGAATAGAATTAGACTGGTATATTCACATTTCATTCATTCACATTGAATTTGATCAGACTGGTATATTCATACATAGTATTGATGGTTATGTATAGCCTGATGTTTTTGAAAAGAAAGATGGTTATCTCACGTTTGTATTCCAGGACAATGAGGACGTGGTGTTTGTCAAGGCGAACTTGCATCTTCACAAGCTCGTAGAGAAATGCCTTCTTGGATCAATTACCGTGTATGTACGCTATGTTTCATAACTGCATAGATACACAGACACAGAGGGGGGGGGGGGGGAGATCAGTGTACACACAGGTGTGTGACTGCCAGAGAGTATAGTGTAGTTGTAGGAGCAACGCATGTGTTTGTACAAGGCAGCAGATGGTCTGTCCACTCCTGTCTCTGGTTTTGTGGGTGACATCTCCATCTTCTGGCCACTCCACAGACTGTGGACTTCACTCTCGCTCTTCCTCAGCTGCCAAGTACACACATACACATTAGCACAATGCACACACATACATACACACACACGAATGCATACTTACAGACACACAATACATACAGACACACCCATACATACAGACACACCCATACATACAGACACACCCATACATACACACACACACATATGCATACATACAGACACACGCATACATACACACATATGCATACATACAGACACACGCATACATACACACACACACACACACACACACACACACACACACACACATATGCATACATACAGACACACACATACACACACATATACACACACACACACACACACATACATACACACACGAATACATACTCACACACACACACGCATACATGCAAAAATGTGTACACACACACACAAATAGCCAGCTCTGTCAGGTCAGATTTGTGGCTGGCCCCTGTCTCTTCAACCAAAATAGCCTAAAGGGCCAAGCCGCCACCACCACCAAATGCTTTTTTTTTTCCTCTCTGTTTTTTTTTTTCTTATCTGTGTGTTTTTTCTCACTCTCTTCTATTCTGACTTCTGATCTTTGTCTTCCCCTGCCAGCCCCTACTCTATGCCAGAGCACAAGCCTCTGTTTGATGATGTCGACCCCGAATACGGTCTCCATGGATACAAGGTGCATATCGAGCTCCATGACATGACGAAGCTCATTATGTCTGGCCAGTTCAGTGGGCTCTTCTGCCGGAGAGGTGAGCGTTGAGATCAGGAAGTGTTGGGTGGCTTTGAAAATTAGTTTATTGATCATGACTACTAAAAGGGTAGTTTTGATATTAGAAATGTGTTGTATGTTTGTATATTGAGTTAGCCTGACGAGCCAGACCCACATCAAGATGTAGGGTCTGGGAACTCACCATTGGCAGTGCTCAATCCGAGGGGCGGGATAAACGCAATTTCCTCTGCACGCAATAGTCCCATGCATTTTCCTAAATGGATGCTAGTTGGCTAGTTGATCAAACTTTTGCCAATTTAAAAAAAGCTTAAATCGAGTCGCGAGTCGCGATTCAAAGACCACTGTTCGCCAGCAGCAGCATCCATCTTCTTTGTTTTCAAGTAGCAGGAAATTCTAAAGACTCTATACACGATGGGATTGGCCTGATAGAAGTTTCATTTTTCCAGCTCGCAAGCCAACGGAGAGTTGCTAGACTACCCTGGCTGCAAATTACATTTGCTGCCGCTAGTGTGCGCCTAGATTTCTAGGCTAATATTGAGTACCATTGTGTGTTTTTGTTTGTGATTAACAAGTGAGCTCTGGTAAGTGCCAGCTTCAGGGTGTTGTTGAAAATATATTATAGTGTCTACGTACAACAGTTTGTTGTTTCTTTATGCATGTCAGCATTTTAGCTGCTTGTCTCTACTTTTTTCAAGCCTTGTGAAAAAAAAGCAGAATTCAATTTTACATAATAAAGAGTCCAGAAGATCAAAGCTACTTAAAGTGGGTTTGGCAGATTTAACTCCATTTAATTTAAATATTTGTGTTCATTGTTTCATATAGGACTTACCCTTTAGTTTAAATAATATATATATAATATAAAAATATCTCTGTTTAGATAAGATGGCTTTAACATGAATTACATTGTATCAATTGAAAATCTAAATGCAATTAATAAATGTAGGCTTGTAGTAAACCATTTTGACAGTAGAGGGTGCTATATTCTTACATTGTTCTCCCAATTTGTTTCTAGAGAGCGGTATGAAAGGTGCTGTGTCTCCTGAGACCTGGACATGACATTCTCTCTATGTTTTGTTTCCTGGTAGAAGACATAAAGAATAATTATGTAGTCCTGGAGGCCATCTCAAGGGAGAAGAGGTCACAGCACACGGCCTTTGCTGACAAGTTCAGCTTGAAGTGGAGATCAGAGGGACTGGAAGGGTCTGTGGAGGTATGGCCGCTGTAATGATGTTTTTTAAAGTTTATTTATATAGGATTTCATACACAGAGCAGGGTTCCTGCGGATCCTTTCAGGTTTTAAGGCCTAAAAAAGTCTTAAATTGTCTGGGATGTCTTGAATTTTCGAAAGGGAGGTATTAAATTTGCGTATGGGACCGCCAGTGAGTGCAAGAGAGTGAGTGAAATGTCTCCATCCCGTTTTGTGTATTTAAAACGCAATTGCGCAAGTGACTACGGGAGGAAGTGTAGTGGTTGCAGAGTGAAGATATTTTTCACGGGTGTGGTTAAAGATGTGAAAACGGTAATAATACAGTATGTACAAATATGCCTGACATTTTCGTGGCGTAGCCGAGGCCTGAGATACGCAGGTAGCCTATGTGAGCGGGAGAAAGAGTTGGTAAGCCAGTTAACCATACGGCCATACGTTCGAATTTAGGCCAGACATATGGATTTTAAAAGCCCTCTCCGGCGTCCGGCACAGCCTCAAGCCGGACGCGCATTTGTCCTCCTTTTTGGAGTTGCGCTGGGCATCTAGAATCTTTGCTCAGACACAGAATCGTTTCACAAACTATGGACGCGAAGACTGCTGGTCAAATTATGTGCAGTGCTTCTGTCACTCGTCTGATAATTTGCTGTACATGTTAAGTTGATCTGTTTGCATCTTTCCAGAGTGTGTTGCTGGCCTAGCCTAGGGAAGAAAATATCTGTCTAAGTTATAATACCTGTAATATTTGTCAGCAGCTTGCTTGCCAGCGTTTCCCAGTAGGCCTACTTCGCAAAAGTTGTGAAATATAACCGCATATTTTTTGAATGTCGGCGACTGGCTACATAAAAAAAAAACATGCGTTCATAATATGTGCGTGCTTGAGATGAAACCAGCAGTTTTCAGCAGGATCATGCGAGGAGGACCTGTCTCTTAATTAATTTAAAACAAGTCAATGGTTTTACGATGTTTCAGTCAAGCTTTGGTTGGTTTAGATACAACTGGTATGCAAAATGTAAAGTAGTGGATTAACTTTAATTTGCTGTGCTGCATATGGGACAATAGATGCACATAGTAAATTATATAAAGTAGGCCTATTAAAATATTTAAATAGCTTAGTCTAACTTTTCTAAAATATTGAAGGTAATCCAGTCCAGTGCACATGTCTTTGGCAAGTAGCCTAGGCTACTACAGACACAGGTGAAGAACAGTCACCCTCAGCCAGTAAGCACAACCAAATATGTACAGCCAGCTTCAAAAGCAAGCAGCCCAGACCCTAAAAATGGGCGTTTATAGCTGTGAAGGTAATTCACACAATTATTTTTCTTTCGTCAAAATATATTTGGTAACTTCTGTAGACATCCAAAATTGGGTGGGGGTTAAAATTAGTAGGAAAAAAAACTATTGCATAAAACAGTTTTAAGTTGTCGTATGAATCTTTTTGCCGTGGTATAGTCTTTTTTTCAATTAGATGTCTTGAAAAGTGTGCAGATACCCTGACAGAGGTCATTCAGTGTGCTTTACATAAAGAAAAAAAGAAATCAATAAGAATAAAAAAGAAAACATAAAACACACAAGGTAATAGTACATAAAAGCAATAATGAGTAATAGCTTAAAGATGTTTAAAAAGTAATAATTAAAATACATAAAATGATTAAAAGACTTTAACAACTTAACCTGTGTGCTTTATAGTGTGCTAGTCATTCAATAACTAAACTTAGTGATAGTGATCCAGTGTTTCCCACAGAATTGGATTAAATTTGTGGCGGTAGCTGACTTGGACAACGGGGGGGGGGGGGGTTATTAAGATTGTCTTGGTAGTGTATAGGTCTCATTGAGTGCCTCACATAAGACGTTCGTGAGTAACACAGTTAAAAGGCTGCTGATGTGTGGATGCAATTCATAACGTTTTCTACATAGGTAAATAAAGGTTGTACTTCTCCTTGGGACAAGCACTTTGGAATGTGCATTAGTGCATACAGCATGTTGTGCATCTGGCAAGGCACAATCAATTCTGAATGATGTATACAGGTTTTGAGCACATATACAACAATGCCATACAGGCAGTGTCTCTTTCAGGGAAGACCTTGAAAGACCAGTGTATCATGGAATGAAAAACATGAATACCCCATACTGTTGAGCAATTAGTTTAGTTCCTAAATGTTTACAGAATGTTGTTAAATGAAGTGGTGAAGCACCACAGTGATAAACATTCCCTGTCCCAACTTTTTTGAGACATGTTGCTGGCATCAAATTCAAAATGAACATATTTTCCAAGAGAGTCCAAATTTTCCCATTTGAAGATTTAGCAAATTTTTCATGGCCGCAACCCAGGGTAGGAATTTCACGGCGGCCACGACGGCCATGGCCGTCGTAGCCCCTTGCGTTGGCCGTGAGGCCCCTTTGAAAATCAGAGGTTTACAGGCCACGGTGGCCTTGGTGCCCCCTTCTTTCAATATTCTGCTTTGCGTCCTACTAATAGCGATTTTTATTTAGCAAGTGGCCTGTCAAAATAATCTTAGCATTCACAGCGCAAATTAATTTAGTCTTTTACGCAGTGGAGAAAGTGACAGTGCAAGAAAGAAAGTGCGTCCAAATTCACTCATTCATCTCCGTTGAACTACTCGCGAAGTAGCCTATTCATCACACAGACATCACAAGTATCACATGAAAGAGCTTTTTCTCAGCTTTTAAACGATGTTACCCGATAATTGCTGAGTTGAACGGTTCGCGAGAAAAGTAAATAATATAATTCAATTTAATCATACATTCTACTGAAGGTTTTGCGTCCCATGATCTCCCAACCCATTCATCTCGGTGGAATACTTCACGAACCCTTCTTTTAACACACGACAAACCATATATCAGAATAAACAGCAGACCTTACCGAACACAAAGGTGTAAAGCAGTCCCCTGTACAGTTAGCCGTTCCAGAGTAATCCAGTTTTGAATTTGCAGTAAATTTCGACATGCATGGATGTCTCCAAATTTGGGCTTTAAGTTTTACAATGTGTTTAAATTGTTCCACATGATTTCATAACGGGCCAAATACAAAACAAATGTTACAAATATCACCTAGATATTGGTAAATCAGAGGACAGCTGACTGAGTTTGTGAAAGTAGCCTTAGCCTAATGATCACAAAATGCTAAGCATGCATCTAGGCTATTTGAGTTTCTTAAAGCTGAGCTGTGGTTGAATTGTTCAATACATGATTTTATAACAGGCCAAATATAAAATAAATGTTATATATAGCCTAGATATCTGTAAATATTAGATGATCAGATGATTTACAGTTCTATGTAATATGTCATGTTTCATGTTTTTGTAATGTTTCATACAGTGATGCAGGTCTACTGCAGTGAATAGGCTAAATAAAACTTTGATCATTTTTATAGCCTACTATAGTATAGTTAACTTTGGCCTTGGTGCCCTGACATGTGGCCTTTGTGCCCCCCACCAAATATGCCCAACTGAAGGCCAGGTGGCCTTGCCCCCAGAATGGTGAAATTCCAATCCTGGGTGTAACATACTATTCCTATTTATGTACCAGCACCCCCCTCCCCCTGTAAAACTGGCTGCATCTTGGAAAGTATTGATCTTACATAAGAGTAATTTTACAGTGTGTCTCTTGGGTAACATAGATACACCTGGTAATTTTTTCAGAATTTTTTGAGACCTAAGTGCGTGGGCCCTGGTTGAACTGACGTGGAATGACCCACATTTAATTCATTTATTATTGCGCTTCTCAACTGTAGAGGGACTCCGATAGCAAATGTTCTTTAGTGCTGCTTTAAACTGCGTTTGAGACAAACCCATGGACCTTGGTTTTCTTTAAACCCTTTTTACCTGTCCACACGTACTACAGTCCAGCAAAGTTTCCCACCTCCTCTCCATTCCCCTCACTGTCCCCGCTAAGACGTTTCAGGACCATGGACAGCTACTTAGCCAAACACGCTCATTATCAGTGCTCAAAATCAAGCATTCTGCTGGGCGAACTAGTGAAAGTTCTGTTTACCTTATTGGTGAAGAGGCTCCGTAGTGTCTGCACCTCACATACTGTACATCTGGTCATTTTGGTCCTAGTTGTTAGTGGCAAGTGGCAATTAATATTGTGGGATACTAGTTGCCACATCTTTTAATTGCTATATTTTTTGGAATCATAAACAAATGTGTAAATTTGTCGATTTACTTTCGGCACACAGTACTAAACAAAGCCCTGTTTTAACCCTTAGTGTTTTTGTGTGATTGTGTGTGTATGTGTTGTCTGTCTGTCTGTCTGTGTCTCTGTCTGTGTGTCTGCCTGCCTGCCTGTCTGTGTCTGTCTGAATGTGTGTGTACATGTGTATTTGTCTGTGCGTGTTTGTGTGTAGCATTGCTGTGTGATGAGTGTCACGGTGCTGGACGAGTCTCAGACTCCCTTCTGGTGCATATGCTCTCCGGTCCCCATCATGCTGTCCAGAGGGTTGGACTCCAGGGACTACGACTATAGGGGCGAGTCCTATGTTATCCGTTACAGGAGCCCGGAGGGCAAAATCTCCTTGGACCTCATCTGGATGGAAGAGTTGGGCCAGTACTTCCTGGTGATGTTTAATATTTACCTACCTGTTACGAAAATCAATAGGTACTTCGGTAAGAGGTACTAAGAATAGCATGTTGAAGTTTTGTTTGCATGTATTGGATTTAGAAAGAATAGTTTTCTATTAGTGTTTAACAGTTTTTTTCTGTGTATGGTGCGTTGGAATTGCTTGCATAATGTTAGTGTTAAATTTTCAATGACTAAAACATGTTGCTTCTAGGAGATAATAGGCAGTGTTTCATTTAATTTGTAAATAATCAATTGGACAAGGCTTCAATGCATCTTACTCATTTATGTTGGCTTAAAGCAATGACAATTTGTTTCTGTGGATTAAAGCAATAGTTAATCTCTTTTGCAGTTCTGTTCTATTCTTCAGTAGGCTGGTTATCTGTATGGATGGTGGTTGTAAAAAGCTGGAGACCCACAGGTCTCCCTACTTAAAACTTGCACATACACGGTCAACATTCACAAGTCAGTCCGTATAATTTTGGGATTTGATCTGTGTGTGTGTGTTCAGGTAGGCTAGTTTTCTAGTTTGATCATCATACTAATTCACAAAAGTTAAGGATATGAATCCCAACAACAACAAAAGCTCACACTTGTTTTACCAACCCACAAAAAGTATAAAAGGATAGCTAGTGTGGCTTGAATTAAGCTTGGTGCTGGCAGGAGCTCCTGTTAGGGTTAGGACGACTCTAAGGGCCCAGCACTGACACAGGGCTCCCAGAGAGCCCCCTATTAGTATTATCGGGGGGGGGGGGGGGTCTCCTGCTCCTGCTCCTTAAAGGCCCAAACAGTAGGGTTTCCCACTGTGTGTGAACCTCTACTTGACACCTGCATTTGTGTGTTTCGTCACAGTTTAGTCCTATGAAGTTGACAGATTAAAAACACATTTAAGGATGTAGTTACACTTTGTAAAGCTTTCAGTACTCCATAACAGGGGTCTAATGGTGGAGACTGTGACATGCAGTAGCAGCAGATATCCGACTCCTTCCAAATGAAAATGGGCTTGAATGGTGACACCGTGACACTGATTCATAGTTAAAAGAACATTTGGCTCAGATCGTTTGCTGGAACAAGCCGCTTGTGGCAGTTCCGTTGATGGGCAAGCTGAAACAAGACGCCGGATAATGCCTTAATGTATTTCCCAGCTGTCTTTTCTCCTCCCAAGGTCAAGCTGACTATGCAGGAAATGCTATTTTCAACACTTTTTTTATAAAACACTATCACTTTTTTATAAAACACTGGATCAAATCTGCTGTGATGGGGGAGTATGCGTGTGTGTGTGTGTGTGTGTGTGTGTGTGTGTGTATGTGTGTTCATAAGGGTGAGGGGAAATACTTGTGGTAGCATTTTGCACACCTGAGCCCATACAATACTGTGCAATTTATTTATTTATTTTGCTTTGTTGTAAAATGTACATCACAGAGCTCCTAGTCAGTCACTAAAAGAAACTGAATGGTTGAATACCTTAAGTGTGGTTGTTCTCATGTCATTTTAGGCTCAAGCCTTAGCTTATACCAAGCCTGTTGGGGGGGCTTCTGTGGTAGATTACTGAGGGAGAGAAAACTCTTGAAGGTGAAAAGCGCCATATGTTGCCTCGGAGTTCAATACACCAGTCACTCAAGTCACCGTCCTTCACACACCTAATAATCTACTGCTGTGTTGTTCCCAGGCTGAAGTGCACAAATGCTCCATGTACGGCTGTGCTTCCTAACAGGTTGTTCAGAGATGAGAGGGCTTGAGATGGGGCCTCCAGGGGTGATTATGAGAGTGCATCTGGCCATATCCAATTTTCAGGAGTAAAACTTTCAAATTTAGCAGGGTAAATTACTGCTTTCCGTATTGTAGCGTTTCCAAAGACCTTATGGTTGATGAACCGTCTCACTGGCCCTACACTGTTGGCTTTGCTAATGCCGACTTCCAAAGCCCAAGAGTGATATGAAATCGGCAATCTTAGGAAATGAATTGGACCAAAACACACCAAGGGCTTTTACTTTTCTAATCCTCTAACAAAAACTTCATCCCGCTACATTGCCTCACTAGACTCCTAACACGCCGAACAGCCCTCAAAAACAATGCACAGACAATTCCTCACAGCAGGCATTTATGACCGATCAAGCGGCCTTGGGGGCCTTGCAGTCCTGATGGCCTCTTAAGACCACTTCTCTGCTTCAAAGTCACTGGGTCAGGTTAATGACGAGGGAGCTGTGTGTGTGGACTCGCTCGTAGCTGATGGTAATGGCTGCATGACTCAATGCAGGCTAGGACCTCTGTGGATGCAGACTGCTGTTTTTTACTATTGATGGCGTGTCCTTGACAAAGGGCTAGGATCTGAAGAGGACAGCTAGGTGCTATCAACATATTAAAGCCATAAATATTTCAAACAATGTGATTTTCTTGTGAATTCAGTCTCGCCTCCACTCTCTTGGCTGGATTTGACTAGAATGTAGGTTGTTTTGCTTGTTCTTCTCCACTAGGTGGCATGGTTTGTGTTCTTAAGCTGAACCAAATTTGGAGTGGGAAGGCATCTGTCAATTCTGTTCTTCCATCCCATTTAATCCAAAACTGATCTGATCGGAAATAGACTAAGTAAACCAATGAGTGTTCAATTGTCAAAGCAAAGCGCACAATGTGAGACTAACATCCAACCTTTATGTGCAGCACCCTTGCAGCCACAGGTCTGTATGGAGCCTAATTGCCAGAGAAGGGTTTGGTTGCTATGGTGCTCTGATATTCTTTAGCCTGCTTCATGTGGCAGCCCTATAGCTTGTCAAGTAGCACTATGTGTGGCACTGTGAATGTGTCACGCTCGATTTATAACTGCCCATGCTAAACAACCTGGCGCACACCTGCCAGATAGTAATTTGCTATGCTTTTATACACATATAGAAACATCTAGAATAATGTGTATCCAAGCGAGCTTTATCTCAAGAGTTGTGTGTAATATTTTCCCCCATTCAGTGTAAATTGTTAGCAGTAAGAGGTCCAATTACAGGGGTCCTTTTTTGGTGGGTTCTCTGTAGACTCGTTTAGGATGGAAATTGCTTCTGTTTTTAGCTTGCTGATGCAAATGTCCTCCCTTGTGAGTGACCAGCTGGCTTCGAGCCTAATCAGCCTCTTAAAGTATTGTTTATGCTCGGTCGCGCTCTCACAGGTAGTAAACACATCAGTTGTCCCAAGAACTGGTCTTCACACAGCCTCTGTGCATGTTCTTGGTGCTCAGCACTCAGCTGAGTAGTGTTATACCTACAGCCATCATTCAAACTGGAGAAATGGAAAGGAAGCAGAAAAAAGGCACCACTGTTTTCCACAGATTTCTTTTGCTCAGAAGCGATAAAGTTTTACTGTATGACTCACAAACACACACACAGAGTGACTCAGATGATGGTGTAGAGTTACACACACACACGCACACACACACTTGCTATGAAGAAACACAGACACAAGACCAGAAGTGTTTAATGCAGAAAAAGATTTGGCCTCCATCTAGCTTGAGGATTATATATAATGCACTCACTGCAGGTCTTTTTAAAGATTTACCATGCAAGCTATAATAATGTTCATAGAAGTTCAGTTATTTGTTTATAATTCATAGTTTGACAGGAATTCTTTGGTAATGTTGAGTCAACCACTTGTACTATGGACTTATTTCTTATTTATGACCGCCGCGCAGCCCAAATTTCCGTCAATGATTCCCGGGACACTGAAAGACCGGGGTACACGAAACTTGGTGGGCATGTAACCCCACATGGATAGCATGGAACCATCGTTTTTCGTTTTGATCTGTAGCCCCCCCGCTGGACTGGACCCCCCGAAAGGAGGGTAGGGCAGACACAGTTTTCTGTGAATATCTCGAAAACCGTAGGGTTTAGGAGGACCATTTGTTTTTTGTATGTTGATCTCAAGGGGCCATATCAACCCATTCCATAACCACTCATTTCATGTATAGCGCCACCTAGTTAAACACAAAAAAGTAAAAATGAGGTGTTGTAATCGCAGGTATCTGTGACCTAACATAGTCAAAACTGCACGAAATTGGAAGTGTAGGATCAATATGACACCCTCTGTATGCACGCCAAGTTTCGTGGAATTCTGTTCATGGGGGGCCACACAATAAATTAATTTATGTTACTAGACACCAACTGGCCTGTAGGTGGCCGGAGACAGTTTTCTGTGAATATCTCGAGAACCGTAGGGCCTAGGAGGTCCACCTTTTTTATGTATGTTGGTCTTAAGGGGGCATGTCAACCCATCCCATTACCACTTATTTCATGTATAGCGCCACCTAGTTAAAAATTAAAAAGCAAAAAATTAGGTGTTTTCATCACAATATCTCTGGCTGACAAGGTCAAAACTGCACGAAATTAAAAGTGTAGGATCATTATGACACCCTCCGAATGCATGCCAAGTTTTGTGTACTTTCGTTCATGGGGGGCCTTACAATAAAATAATTTATGTGTACATTTAGTGACGTACAACAACAAGGATTCCCGGGACACTGAAAGACCGGGGTACACAAAACTTGGTGGGCATGTACCCCCACATGAATAGCATGGAACCGTCATTTTTCGTTTTGATCTGTAGCCCCCCCGCTGGACTGGACCCCCCAAAAGGAGGGTAGGGCAGACACAGTTCTCTGTGAATATCTTGAGAACTGTAGGGCCTAGGATGACCATTTTTTTCCGTATGTTTGCCTCCAGGGGTCATGTTAACCCATTTCATGTGCACACATGTGCACAAACAGATACACACACACACACACATACATTCACAGTAATCATACGTATGACACATACTCACACAGTAGACATATGTACGCTTGCATGCACAGGCACATACGCAGGCACACACACAAGCACGCATACACACACACACACACACACCCACACACACACACACACACCCACACACATAACATAAACATAACACAAACAATCAAGAATTTCTCAGAATTATGAACAGGCAAGATGGAGGTGGGGTTGTATAAAATGAATTTTACATGTAAAATCTATGAACTAATCATGTTTTGGTACTTGTTGTCTAGCAGATATCAGTGAGAATTGAGTGTGGATAATGCAATTTAGTGAGACAGTTAGAATCATATAGGCCTTTCAGCGTGATTTATTTTTGTGGAAAAAATGTGCTGGACTGGGCGGCGGTCATATTTTGTACCGCTCTGCGGTACATCTAGTTTTATATTACAAATAATCTAGAAACTTTGTTGAGTGGCAATTGTCAAAGATCACTGTTTTCAATTATTTATGTATGGAGGAGAAAGAGCCCCTCATGATATTTTTCAGAAAGCTGTATGTATTTCATGAGACCACACAATAAAGCATCAGCATGTTTTTATAAACAAGTCTTAATGGTAACACACCTGACCCCCATCCCCCAAAGCACCCAAGCCAGGCTTGATGTTCCATGGTGCAGTACAGACTACCCTTGAGAATAGTAAAAGCTTTTACCTCAGGACATTGCATCAACTATATCAACAGAAGACAATTAGCTTGCTGGTAAGCTTCTATTGGCAAGCTTTTCCTGTAGCTCACTACCTTTTTCACTGAAAACTACTTCCTGTAGCTTTAAATGACATCTGTATTAGTGACAATGGCAGAGGCCAGGCTGTCTGACATTCTGCAGAAACTTTGTTGTACCTCAGCGGACTAATTAAGAGTTATCCATCCACTCCATCTGGACCTTGTTCCAGCAATTAAATGTCTGCCATTGCCGATTCCGCAGGCGTGGTAATGAGGGTGAGGCCTTTGCCGTCTGTCGCCCTGCTGCGTGTTGTGCCATCCATTTGCTGAAGGAGGGGCCGGGAGGTGACCTCAGTCGGGCCGAGACAAGCCCACGGCTAATTGTCACACAGGTTAATCTCTATGGCGCTAAAAGCCGGCTTCCGAGCGTGCCAAGTACCGCAACGTGCTCGGGAGTGTAAGCGTCAGAAGCACTGAAGCGATCCATTTCTCCTCCGACTGGACGTTGGTGCAGACAGAGGGCATGCCCGTACAAACGTCTGGGGTCGGCCGACAGGCAGAAAGTTGCGCGACGGGTAGCCTCAGAGAGCGCCTGAAGGCCTCTTCATTGACCCCAGTTTGAACCCAAGTCTAGAGAGTCAGCCCATCTACCCCCCCGACTCCCCAAATCCCAGTCCCGCTGCTCGGGGAAGATCAGGCTGTTGTGGAGCCTCCTGGGAGACTGTATTGTAATAGGCTTATTATGCTCAGCAAGGGCTCTGATTTTTACTCCAAACTTGAAAGAGCTCATCAGACCACACGATTGAGGCGAAATCTCATTGCTGTAAATTTCAGGAAGTATCCCAACCTATGGCTGCTGGGCTCGTTGCTGGTATATTACGTATGGTGCTGGCATGTCTATCTTAAAGGTTGTATCAGCGATAGATACGTCACTTCTGTTGATGTTCAAACAAAACAGAATGCTAGTTCGCTACTCCCTTCCCCTCCCTCCCGTGCAAATAAAACTCTCCTAAACGCGCATTTCGTCGGTTATTGGTTGAAACCTTGACACCACTGAGGTTATTTGAGCTCATTTCTACTGGGTCAATTCTTTCAGCATACTGTCCTGTTGGATTGTATAGTCCCATCAGTTTTGGGGTCTTTCACCATATGGCATCTCCGACCAATTCAATCTACAACCTCCACTTTCCCCCATCTGCTGCATGCTCACTGACTAGGTTGCTACCTTCTTTCATTTGTACATCAATGGTAAATGGAAGGTAAATGGGCTGCTTTGCAAGTCAGTGCCTTGCATACAATCACTCATTCACAGACACACACTTATGTGTGTTTGTAAACCTGGGCGCGTCGCCTGTAAATGTCCCTCCCTCCACCACCACCACCACCACCACTGTGCGCTCCAGAGGGTAGCTGCGCTCCAGGCTCTTGGCGAAATCCTTTAGCTGGTCGCTGGTGTGCTCCAGTGCGTGGCGCGCTGATAAGCCAGCACACCAGAACGAACGTGCCGGAGTCAGTACGCACCGCAGGTGCTGCATACTAAACGGTTCCCCGAGTCTAACACATCAGGGCCCTTTCCTAAGCATGCACTAATCAATATCCTGATCTACTCTTAGGTGGGAGCGTGTGTGTGTGTTGTTAGGTCCTTTTCTTTTAAATACCAGGGAAAACAGCAGAACCTGTTGTTCTGATTGAATTGTGCTTAGAAATGAAGAGACTGGTTAATTCTATTTGATGTGTGTGTGAGTGTGTGTGTGTGTGTGAGAGAGAGAGAGAGAGAGCATACTTCGGCATACTTCGCTTTTGACAGCACAATGATGGCATCGTGTTTGTGTTTCTGTATAAGTCTGTGTGTATGTGAAAGAGAGTGTGTGAGTGTCAACTGCATGTTTAGGATTGGAAAGCCGACACGGGAGATGTGAGGACACACGGTCAACAGGCAACAGATGCCGGCAGCTCATGGAGGTAATGATGCGCTCTTTTGATTTTGAGGATGGCACCGCTGATTTATTTTGGTGAAGGGGAGAATGAGAGAGAGCGAGAGAGCTGTGGCTGCTGGGGGAATTCTCATCGAGGAGAACTCGCCGAGCAATTGTTTTTAGCGTAAAGGCCTGTGCCCTAGGCGAGATCCATTGATCTGCAGGAGTACAGAGAGGGGGAGAGAGAGAGAGAGAGAGCGAGAGAGAAAGAGAGAGAGAGAGAGATAGTGAAAGACATGGAGAGAGAGAGACTTGAAGGAAGCGGCAGCTCAGACACCCTGTGCAAACAAGCCTCATTATATGTGAAGTGTGGCTGCTGTGGGATTTACGAGGAATAATATCTGGAGTGGGTTTGGCTGTGCCATACACACACACACACAGAGCAGCAAGTAGTGCTTGTTTCTTTATCTCATGTCGCATTTCCTTGCGAAGCATTACGGCCTGGAACACGCCACTGTTTACTTATGCTTAGGGCAATAAAATATTTGGCACCTCTCGAGCTCTGATCCTCTGCATCACTCTCCTCCTAAAACATAATGCTCTATTTTACACCCATCCCCTGACTGATTCATGGACTCGATAAATAAGAGAGGATATACAGTGGTGTCAGTGCTGTGTTTGAGGAGTGGGAAATGCAGTTTAGCCTCCCCGGGCCTCCTGGTGGGTCCAGCAGCTCAAGGAAATCTATTACAGGTTTTCAGATCTTTTGTAGTTGCACTACAGGGATGCTTGTGATTTCCACAGAGGAAGTATGGCAAGTGTGTGTGTGTGTACGCATTTGTTTGTTTGTGTGTGTGTGTGTTTTAAAAAAGAGAGAAGGGTAATATATTGAGAGGGCTTTAGAGCAGTTCTCTGACAGGTCAGGCCGTATAGAAGTAAAGATTAGTTCAGATTTAAACTCTATAGAGGTTGGAATATGTCAAGGGGCTCATAATTTCTAGCCATGGGCTGTGTGGTTTTATTTTCAAGAGTTATCGTGGCCAATATCTCTTGACTATATTTTTAAACTCGGTGTATTTACCATCACATGCAAATCCAGCAACTGTTATTTTTTAATGACAATGGAAATGAACACTTGTGACATTTTAGCAAAGACACAAAATAAATAGATAAAAAGGAAAGAATATCAGCCGCTGGGCCACCTGCACTGGTCAGCTTTGACTCACATCAAAGTTGACTGAAATTACGACAGTCTGGTCAAATTTCCACTTGCGTGCACCCATCATAGCACTAACCTGACAGCTTGGCACCTCCTAGCTTTGATACATTCGCTGGCCTAAATCAAAAAGACACTGTCCGGTGATATGAAACAAAAAAACATGACTCACTGCAGGGTCTGAGGTTAATGATGAAAACTAATGAGAATGCTGCCATCTATCTTTGTCCCCTTTTGAAACAGCCAGGCTACAATGAGGGACTGATGCGTTGCTTTGGCGGAATACATTTTTTTCCAAAATATGTGCTGCACACTCATGTCTGATGTTGCCAGTTCCATTGATTATGGTGGAAGCTAATTGTTGCGCTCCGCTAACGGCACATTTCAGTTGTGCGTCCAGTATAGCCCCGCTGAAACACATTGACAGTGTTGTCATGGCAATTGCTTATGTCCATAATGTGACTCTGCAATAGACAATAGAGCCATACTTACATTGGCATATGTCGCTCTAATAGTTACCCCAGTCATAAGGAGAAATGCCATAACAAATGTTATGGCCTGGCTCAAAGGCCATAACCAGAATTAAAGAGGACAAACGTAAGTGCGTGAGAGTAATGTGAACTGCGATCTGAAATGCATGAGTGCAAACAGGAAGCAGGAAGAAGAGGGGGCATGATGCTGAAGCCGCTTTTCTGCTTTCTTCCCTTTAACATCTTTTGAACATTCGTCAACCTCTCTTAGTTCACTACCAGCTTTTATCCTTCTATGCATCCAGCCAGTAGTCCATATCATGACCCCTAGACACCAGCTTTCTGATCAACATTAAAGATGAATACATTTCTCTGTTGAAGCTTTATGTGGTGCTTTGACCAGTGGGAGCCTAGGTCATAACGGCGCTTTTCAGCTACCTTCTTTTTGAACTGATGCTTTTCCTTTGTCTGCAGTGATTTTTTTGCTGTGCTGTCAGCCTCTAACTCTGACTCAAAGTCTGACCTGCACTAACCATCAGCACTCTCCGCACCTTACAGATGATGATGGTGAGGAGGAGGAGGAAAAGGGGGATGGGGAGGTTGAATGCACTTTGGCGCAATACATAAAACAAAGTTTTAATATTGACCCTGATTCTCATCGACCAGTGGTGTTATTAAATTCTCAGTAAACCAGTAGACTGAGGTTTAATGGTGTATTTCACCATCCCCCATTCTGTTTTAGTTAGTTAGTTAGTGTGCTTTTCTCCAGAGCCACTGGCAGCATAGTGAATCAATCAGAAAACTCAAATGACTGTTTCTTTTTAATTGCATTTTTTAAAACACTCATGAACATACAGATACTAACAAAAAGTGTGCGTGAGAGAGATAGAGAGAGAGACTATTTTCCTGATTGCAGGCATCTGGTGATTTATCATTGTATTTTGATTAATGTTATTTTTTCCACTGTTTGAAAGAATGTAGAGCGTGAAGCACTTAACTGAGGCACTGGCATTTCACGCCGGCGGTCAAGCAATGGTGGCTATCTGCGAAGGAACTCATTTTCCGACCATCAAATGGCATGCAGTGTGTGTGTGTGTGTGTGTGATGAGGAGGATATCCCACTCATGATAAAGATTGATTCAAGCATATGCATACTGTAGGCCCAGGCCACTGTCCTTTCTGCACGCCTGCTGATTGTGTGGCTTTTGTGCACACATGATGAATGACTGCTAGTTATGCCACTTGAGGGGTAATTTTCTTTTAACCTGCAAGTCTATGAGCCGTACCTGCAAGCAATATGTAACTGCTGAATGAATCTGTCATGAATCCTTCTCTATAGAGAGAGTAATAGTGTGATTGTGTGTAGTTTGTGTGTTGAGCGCAAACTCAAAGTGAGCTTGGATGTGCTTCACTGAAAATACATGACACACTAGTATACTAGTACATGGAATATTATCATTCTTCATTGAATTGCACTAGTCAAACAGGTGCACACAGAACACCTTAAGTATACTAAACAGTGTCTACTACACAAAACAATACATGACACGAACATACCACATACTGTAGAACAGTACATGACATATATGGCAGAAAAGCACTCTGCATTAAGGGGCATCCTGGTTTATAGTGCTGGAACCCACGGAGGGAAAGATATGAGGAATGGCCACAAGAAGGCATTGAAGGACCATCTGACTCCCTCAGCTTTGTGTGTCTATGCAGGAGTTGGATTAGTTGGTGTTTTGAAGGCCATATCTGAGCATAATGGCAAAATGAATAATTGACTACATTTTACATTCCAGGTTTTAATCATGTATGACCAGAACATCACATAAATAAAAACCTTAATATAAAAACAAAATGCACTTATCTTATACTGTAGATTTGCCAACTCAGACAAAGTCCTTTTAGGCAAGTCCCTCCACTCGGCGGCCATATTGCAACACTTTTTGGGCACTTATCGGGCATCTATTTCGGCAGAAATGGGTGTGCACAAGGCTTCACAGGACCAACTTGCTCCAGCGGCGTGATCACAACACATGATTGGCTCAATGTATTCACAACACAACACATGCTTGGCTCAATGTATTCATATGTCAACGTTTTGCCACGGAAGGGGTGGGATATGTAAGGGATAATGTATAGAACGCTGGTCATTACTGGGAAAATAAGTCCCGACAAGGTGCACCGGTCTTGTTTCGCCCTGAAGGGACTTATTTTCCCAGTAATGACCGGCGTTCTATACATTATCCCGCTTATTACTCGGCTACTTGCCAAAACGAAATAATAAACTCCCCACGATATGACTTTAGCCTACATAGCCTAGCCTATTTGTTACCGTTCATCAAGGCATTTGCTGAGAAACAAATAGTTCGCATCAACACACGCTGAATTTGAATCAAACATTCTTTAGAACACAGCTGATCAACCGTCTGCTTTCACTTTTGAATGAAGTTCCAGTCCTTGCGTAGTGATATGAAAGACGTATCAGAAGCACAAAACTCGTTGCCATTGACAGCGGTAATTATATGTTTGCAGCGGTAATTACATGAATATATTTTACCGTAGAACTTTGGGAAATCCCATTCAAGCCAATGGAGCGTTCTACTTGTCTTGTAAAGAGCCGTGTAATAAGTGACAACTGGCGTTACAAACTAACCCCATGCATTTCTATGGAGGATTTTTTGAGTGCTGTCTCTCTCATTAGAAAGTCTCTGACTGATCATGCCACAGGAGCTTGTTTGGAGATGATCTATCCCAAGAAAACTTTGATTTAATAAAATGCTGCTAATCCATAAAACAGCTGTTTGGAAAGTTTAGACAATATATATTGTGTGTGTGTGTGTGTGTGTGTGTGGATGGGTGTATGGAAGGTGTGGGTAGACTAATAATGGAATCAAATGTAGTGACCACTTGACACATCTCCCAAGGTAACCAAGGCCTCTTCCTCCTCCTCCTTTTCTCTGACTTGGTCTGCTGCTGTGCTCTGGAGGTCAGATTTCCATCCTCTCCCATCTGTGTGTGCGTGTGTGTGTGTCTTTCTTTCTCTTTCTCCACTGTGGCCTTGTGCAGTTTGTTTCTTCTTTCTTCTCATCCCCCCCCCCCTCTCTCTGTCTCTTCTCTCAGTGCCCCAACCTTGGTGCAGCTAAGTACAAAATGCATCTCATTAGGGAATATCAGCCGCCACTCGCTGGGCAACATTCATCAACGTCAGTGGGGAGGATTGTGCCAGGTCAGCTGCATCTCACCCACTCTCGCACTGTGCTGTCCAGACTTTACCTGTCCGCTGCTCTTCATTCTCCCAGCCACTCAGTGGACAAACAGACGACTTTAAAGGTCTTTTGGGACTGCCTAGCTCTTATCCAGCTGGTAGGCTATTTATGGCCTGAGGGCACTACAACTATCCCCTTCTGAACAGAAAAATAATTTCAGTAGATTTGTATGCTACTGGCAAACATGTTATTTGTGAAAGAATATACTGGTTGACAGCTGAAAGACAAAATAAAGCAATCATTTTATTATAATATTGGGGTCTGTCTGCCTACAAGACATGCGGGATCCATGCACCATTGCACAGTAGTCACTGAAGTCATGCTAACATCTTGGCATTTAGTGTTTTTTCGTGTGATTTGTCTGTCCTTCTGTCTGTGTGCAGGATTACTCAAAAAATACAGGCCCAATTTCCATGCAGATTGGTGGAAAGGTTTAGCATGGTCCAAAGAAAAACTCCGACTGATGGACCAACTGCATCATTTCAGGTTCACCTTCGCCACTGTGGCGCCAAATGCCCTCCAGTGTTCAGAGCAAGGTAGCATGATATCATAGAGCATGATATAGTGTGTACGTGTTCTCACAACAAAGCATTAATGAATTAATGCAACAGTACACCATTTTCATATCCAACTATTTGCTTAATGGTAATGTCCAACCCTATGATTATCATTGGACAGTGTTTAAGTCGACATATGAAAACCAGTAACACACTGATATCTTGAGTTTGCTAGATGGTCCGACAGATGTGTTCATCTGTATATATCCAACATACTGTATATAGTACAATCAAAACAAATGTGAAATGAATAATAGTGAAACTATATTACACAGAGTGTATATATGGTAACAAACATGCAACCCCTATGCAGCCCTGACCTGGGCGAAGCGGAGAGAGATGGAGACTAACAGTGACCAGCACTAATTTTGTGTGTTAATTAATGGGTAAACATAATCTTCCTCAGTGCATCAGAGGCACACCCAACCCGCCCACGACCCCTTTCCTCCCCTCAGGCTGACCCATGCCCAGCTGTGATGCGAAGCTTGGACAGCGACGACCTTCTAACAAAACTCTCGAGGATAAGTGCTGCACTGCCATCGCTCCCAGCCATGTGGAACCTACGCACAGCAGCCAAAAGTCTGGTAATGCAATTTATTCCACACATTCACACACACACACTCTCTGTCCTTGAGAGGCAGATGTATAGAAGCATCCAAAATGGCACCAATCAGGTTAATCCATATTCTTATATATTACCAACAATTAATGAATGCCTCAGGTGTTGACATTACCTTACTGATGTATGTCTTCTGCATCATTTGACTTGTACACATCGACTGGTTGGACAGCAGACATTTAAAAATGTGTTTTGTAGATGATAAACTACAGAGAGAGAACACAAGTATGACTAAAATATGCATGGCAGCCTCGGAGCGTATGCAAATCAGGCCTTAAGAGTCTCACGGACACGGATAGGCTTGTAGGGGAACATGAAAGATGTAGAGGAACAGCAGGACGACATCCAGCATCCGCGTGCATTTCACAGCCATTTACAGCTCAAACAAGACAGGGGGAACAGAGTGCAAATCTGCTCAGTCTCTGAGTCCAGTAGATCAGCTCTCAAGTTTCTGCTGGACATCATCAAGAGTAAGGCAGCTACTTATGCATCCACATCTCCGAAACGCTTTTGAGTCTTTACTAAACGTGTCTCTCTATAACAGAAAGCCTCTCTGGTCTTTTTTTCTGCTGCTACACATACTGCAACTTGCACACTCGCCCCCAATGTGATTGAACATCACATATAGTTTGTCTGCTTCCATATGTTCAGATGCATGTTCCCCAAGGAGTACTGCCATGCAATCTAATTGGGCGTTAACTCAATTACAGCAAGGTTGTTAACTGCAAGAAGTTCTGCTGATTTGCAGTTATATATTGCATTGTATATTCACAAAATGCTTTCATCCAAGTACTTTGAAGGAGAAATATACAATTTACCAGCATGCGAGTTTCCAATGAACAGTCATTGGCGTGTAAATGCCAATGGAAGTATACATAAGTACTGATACCTTATAACTGGGAATAAACACGCTATTCTCTCGAAGTGTTTGTTTGTTGCTGTTTGTATATTATACAACATCTGCTGGTAGAGCAAGGAAGATGCAGTCTCTGGTGTGTTCATCCCCAAGCTTCGCTGTCACCTTTATGGCTGGTAACAGCAAATTGCCTCTGGTGACATCTCAGTAAGCACACTGAAGGTTGACCAAAGGTAATCTGGGCTGTTGTCAGCAAGACAGACCTCATCAGGCTCGCCGTGACAGGTTCAGCGTAGCACGACGGCTTTCTTCCTCCTCAGTGACGACGCTCCACCGACACCACCGCCACAGCTGCTGCTGCCGCATGCGCCTCGGAAGCCGTTCCCACACGACACTCACAATGCGGCAATCCCACGTCCCTCCAAGCGTATTGATTGATTCCCCTTAAACTAAAAAGGAGTAGAGGGAGCACACACGCACACGCACACACACACACGTCAGTCTACTGCGTTGAACCAGACCATTTCAGGACAATCACACACACAAGGAGACACCTATTTTGATTTTTTTTTACAAGAAATCACACATGAAGCCATTTTAGTTGTGTTAGTGTATTTGTGCTGCCTGTTTGTTTTAAGGTTGATATTTTTCCCTTTTCGTCTGAGTATTCAGGGATGGCTGGTATCAGCTGCTCTGACAGGCTTTGTTTTCATAGTCGAAAAGCCAACACCGTTTTTTGGGCCACGAGGGGGTTTGTCTCCGTACCCTCTGGCCTCTTGCCAAAGACACAACCTAAAACTTTGCAAGGTATCGATGCGGCGGAATGTAACTCTGACTCCTTTGCATTCCAAGGCGTTCCCCCTATACGCACATATTTAATAACGCGCCGAGCCTTCTGACTCACCACGTTTTTGTCCCCCTCCTTTCCTCTCCAATGGCGGTGTGCGCAGCGGTGCAGAGCACTCTCCTCGCCGGGGGAATTGCGATCATACGGCAGCACAACTGAAAGCATTTCAAGGAGGTCCCGCCGGAGCCTATTCAGCTTTATCTCTGCATAATTACCCCAAAGTGATCGCAGAAATCAATGCAATGCCTGTCCCATCTGTCCCAAGTGTGGGGCTTCGTAATCAAAGTGCACATACCTGTCCTGACGACGGGGCCTAGAGACAGCGAGAAGCATTCCTTAATATGCCAAGTCGCCACGCTTGCCAATAGCAATGCCAAGGGGCCTTGAAAATGGGTTTGCTCCAACACTGGCACTGAATGTGTTCTGCTGCATTCTCTTTTGGTGCCAAAGTAAATCCGCACACAGAGTCAATATAGTTGCTTTTTCGTATATATACTGTATATAAATATATATTTAATATTCTGTCCAGTGTGATTTTTAATTATGTATCATTATATTGGAGATTTTGTTAAATAACCTCTGAACAAGTGGACCTCAGAAATTACTGAAAGGCTTTTCCAGTGAGCTCCCCTTTGGTGCATAATTACACCACTATGAGACATTATAGCAGTGCCGGTGGATTCGGAGAAAGAGGTCTATTCATGGCTCACGTGAGTGATGTTAAGTGCCAGTCCGAGGTGGAGACTGAGGGCCATTTGTTCTGAGTCTAAATCAAGAGTGACAGGCGGTAATGAAGACAAAGGGTATTATTCAAAGCCTCAATTTCACACTCAGCAACATCTGGCGAGCGGGGGACAGAAACGCATGTAACGGCAGAGGCTGGCGCTGGCTCCGTTACGACCGAGTGAGGTCAAATCTCTCTCGCGTTGTCATTAATTTCCCCTATTGGAGCATGCTGGAGAGGTCATACTGCTCCACAGTCCACAACTTCACTGCAGTGCACACTTAGTGCGTCCATACCAATGACTTTACACTAAAGAAAACGCTACTGGTAGCCTGGCAGAGGAATGCATACTTTGAAAGGATTCTGTCAGACTGTGCTCAATCTCCTTCACCACAGAGGCTGTGTGCTTGGCTCAAGCTTGTCAAATGTCAGCCTAAATCCATTAAGATTTACCGCCCAATTCATTGGATATACACTAAATATTCCATTACATCTGCTGCAGAGTAATGATGATGTAAATGCATTATTTAAACTAATTAGACGTGGCAGTGTATGTGTGTCCTTGTGTGTGTGTGTGTGTGTGTGTGTGTGTGTGTGTGTGTGTGTTTGCGCGTGTCTGATTGCTTCACTGTTGCCATATATTGCCAGTATTGGCCGTCCTTTCATACGACTACAGGGGCCTTGGATGCTGCATGAATGAATGAAAGAGTAGGTGGAGGAGGGAGGTGAATGGAAAGAAGAGGACTGACCTCTGTGAGCGGAGCTTTCCATTCACTCAAACGGCGGTTCTGAATAAATCTAAAACAGGTGTCTCAAATCCAGCCTTCTCTACGTTGAGGACTTTTTTTGTGTGCAGCTTTTTGACATTCTTTTTTTTTTTTCAAGAAATCTTTGCTGCAGAGAATCTGGGGACTGCCACTATCAGTTGTTTTGACAGGCTTTGTTTTCATATCAGATTAAGGTGCGACCTGTCCCAGATATCAAAGCCATGTCATCTTTAGGACTACTGAGGACTTTTTTATGCCATTCTCCCTGGTCCCTTGCCAAGAGAAGCCCAAAACTTTTCAAGATATCATTATGCATTTTTTGCATGTCTCCCTGCAGAGATTATTTCATAGGCACATTGCCTCCGTATTGCCATTTCCTACCAGTGTGACCTTATCATCATATTGCCCCATGGACCTCTTTGCAGAAAGGTTGATAAGAACAGGGAATTAAGAAATGCATGTCTTACTAGGGCTGTCTAGTGTTAATTTGGATTGAGTCATTGTGAAAATCTGCACATCTCATAGACTTCTTGCTGCAGTATAACTCACTTGCCTTTGCAGGGATGATAAGAATGTCATTAGTGTCTCTGTTTTGTCATTTAATCCTAATTTAATATTAAACTGTGCACAGTGCAAGTAAACAGTTTCTCTACTCTGTCTCATTCACTGCCTGTGTTGCAACTGTGGATGTAGCCTAGGAGAGGCCATCAAATGATTGGCGCAATCAAGCACCATTTATCAAGCGCTCCTGCGCAGCCGATGCTGCCCAGATCCCTTTTAATAACTGTCATAGTTAGTGGCTATTCAGTGTCCCGCATGCGACCATGTTATCTGCCCGCTCGAGTCACCGCGGCCGTTTTATTTGACATGGTGATGTATGCGCTGCATTTGCCATGGTGATCAGTGCACTGATTGGGTTTCATTCTCACCTACTCAGCTGAAGGCCTTCTCAAAATGAACTGTTCTGTCCTGAAGTCACCTGTTGGCACGTCTGGTTGGGTCGGCGCCGCAAGGCTGTAGCCTAGTTCCCCATCTCCCATGTGCGATTCTGAGCCCATGCTCTGCAGCCCTTGCCTGGCCGATGCTGACGAGTGTCTTTTTCCCTCTGCTGTAGCCTTCTGCTGCAAATTGATTCCACGCATCATAGACTATTCTAACATCATGTCAGGACAAGGTAAAATGTCTTTAATGGGCTTCAGAACACGGAGATTATAGAGATGATTTCTTTTCTATGTTTATTTTAATTAAGCGACTAAATTCTGCTTAGTGAGGATTAGGGAAGGAGTCGCTTGCGTTTAGCATGCACAACGCAGAAAAGTGTCCCAAAAGGGCAACTTTCCCCCTTACTTTTATCTCAGTGTTGTTACAGCACACTGACACTGGTTATTACTGCCATTGTTTTAGCCCTTCAGCATTATTTGAGACCATTTGCCCTCGATCCTCTCTCAGAGGACCTTAGTGAGACCTTTCCAAAACACAGCAGCCAGTCAATTCTCCATTGTAGTGCAATAATAGTCACTTTACTCGGAGCATGATGGTGAACATAACCATGCTGCAGCTTTCAAAAAACAGTATTTGTGTCGGCTGCAATCTTATATTGCTTTATGAAAGATAAGCCTACATATGATGCTAGTAGCTTCTCTGAGAAAAATGCCGTGCACTGTTTTTATTCTATTGTAGATGGTCATGGAGCCTACAGAACATCCTATAACATCCTTATTTGAATGTTTTCCTTGAAAAAACATAGTTTTTTTGCTCTGTTGTTCCAGTTATTATTCACAAAGTATGTTTTCTTATAGGCTATACGCATGGGAAACAATCAGCAGTTTGCTTTGAAATGTGCTGACATAAATCAACTTCAGTCTACAACACAACACCTGTGAAGCATATTGATAGTCCGGCATGGGTTTCCACACAGATAAGGTTTAACTATTAAGATATTGCTGCACTTTGTCAGCGTGGAGGTAAACAAAGATATCAGCTCAGCAGACATGAAGAAATATGCGTTGAGACATTGCGGAGTCGCCGGTGCACAAAAGATTTGTCAGGTCGTGAATCACCAGACTGCGGCCCCCTCATGCATCGAGAGGCTCTCGTCAAAAATGCCGCAGTGAGTTTGATCTATGATAATGAGTTTGAGCTTGATTGTGTACGGCTTGTAGAGGACTCCAGTCCACACAAATTCCCAGACACGTGGGTGCAATCTCACTGAAATTGAAGGTGTTGAGAGAAAGTATAAGCGAGCCTTATGGTGATGTTTTCTTTTTGTTTATTTGGGGGTGGAGTGAGTGTGTGTGTGTGTGTTGGCGGGGGGGGGGGGGGGGGGTACAAAGATAAGGTTGGCTCTCATTGGGAAATGCATGTTACACTTTAACACAGAAAACTCCACATAGCCTACAGGTGACCTTGAGAATCCCATGAACTCCAAACCTGAGGCTGCATATTGACGCAGACCCTCTCACTGTTCAAGTAGATAAAATGACTTATGACAATGTCATATTTTATGTGTATGTGCAGCATATTGCATAATTGAAAGTACTGTAGCATGAGAGAAAAGACTAGCTAA
Organism: Alosa pseudoharengus; assembly: GCF_046254945.1. Classification (NCBI taxonomy): domain Eukaryota; kingdom Metazoa; phylum Chordata; class Actinopteri; order Clupeiformes; family Clupeidae; genus Alosa; species Alosa pseudoharengus. Next base: position 29,491,677 of record NW_027468650.1, on the reverse strand, counting down.
TACTGCACTGAACAATTCATTATTTTGTGTAGTGTGGTATGTAGATAATAACAGTCTAACACCCTACAAATTGGAAACAGTAGAGAGGGCTATTGAGCGCTGTTATAAATTACTAACAGTTGAGATCGGGGTTACAGCCAAAGATGTGATCTGAATTCTATGTGAATGTTAGCTTTTCCCCCTCCCTTCCGTTTCAGTGATGGGAGAATTCACACAGCAGGGATCCTGTTCTCTTTGACTTGTAAGTATGTTTTTCTGTTTCTAATTTTATATATACACTACCGGTTAAAAGTTTGGGGTCACTTAGAAATTTCCATTCCTCCATTCCACTTATAATGTGTACATAAAATGCTTACATAATTGCAAAAGGGTTCTCGACTGTTGTAGAAAGAAATGGCTGATCTTTAATATAATATCTACATTGCCCATTATCAGCAACCATTCATCCAATGTCCCAAAGGCACATTCTGTTTACTAATTTGATATTATTTTAAAAGGCTAACTGAAAAAAACATTGGAGAACCCTTTTGCACATAATGTAATCTGAAAACTGCTGCCCTGATTAAAAAAACAATGCAACTGATCTCAGCTGGTATTCTGTCTATAATGGAGTGGAATGAACATTTCTAAGTGACCCAAAACTTTTGACTGGTATGAGTATTTTTAACCATTTTAGTTCATGGCCTCAATTATCAGTTAATAAAAGTATGCTGTAACCACGCCTGCCAACTTCCATTCAGCCACAGCAACCGCAGTTAACTGATGTAAATCCAGAACCCTCCACACCCTCTACTGTACTTTATGTCTCCCTGATCCGCCTACACTGGTGACAGGCAGGTAACCATAACAACACTTCATCCTAAGTCTCGGCACTCTTAACCACTTCTGTGAAGCAACTATTAAAACATTTTGATGAAGCCTGCAATGGGCCAAGTACCCCACTAATATCCCACCATTAAGCTTAACAAGACGCAAACCCGTCTTGGCTTCATCAGTGCAAACAAGCGAGTCCCACTTGTTTTGTTATCAGACAGCTTACAATAATAAATGTTAATTTATTAAATAAATACATTTAAATAATGTTAACACATTTCTATATAATCATACCAGAGATGTCCCTTTCCTTTGTAGAGCACAACAATCAATCTAGTATTGACTCATTAATGAAAATCATATTTGGATGTCAGCCTATTGTAGATGTAGCTACAGCAATGCTCTGATGTGAAAGGACAAAAGATAAGCTTGGTCAACATCTTCAAAGATTGTGGGTTATTATTAATGGTGTGACAGACTAGCTCGTACGCCTCCTTGAAACATTCAATTAATTAATGAAATATATGAGACTGTTGGTTATGCCCTTTTTTACTTTAGAACACCTGCTTCCGCAAATGTCTGTGCAGGCCCTACGTTTGGTCAAGGATTATGTAATCTCACTTTTGTAGTGGTTTTACATGGTCCCGCACAAATGTTTCTGTTATCTCCCACAGCACGCGGCCCATTATTTTAGGCGAGGGGTATTAATTGAATCCATAAAAGGGTTACTCTTTGAAATGTGGAATATATTCCCTCTCGAAGTTTCTTCTTCTTCTCTCTCCCCTTAAGCCAAATTATTAATAAGATTTAGCCCGGACACTTTCCCCATGTTTCCTTTGTAGGCCACAGACTGAGCTGTACTGTGCTAAATGCATTACCTCCATCATGGGGTGAAGCTGTGAATGAACATTATAAATGCATTTAGCTCTGCAATGTAATACATTGGTGTCTTGTATCAAGTCTTGTTCTGAATAAGCAGTAAGCTTTTGGTATCAAACATTAAGTTAACATGTGCTGCAGGTACAAGATTATCCTTTGAAATCGACATATGCCTTACGTGTGTATATTCCTTTTCTTTCTTGGTGTTGGCGGGGGGAGGGGAAAGGAGTGGGAGCGCTGAAAGACCTGCATGGTAAATTTACAGAGGAGAGAATGAAACACAGTTGCTGTTATCTGTGAATATTGGTATGGCAACACAATGTTTTCACATGCGAGCAACTTTCTGTGTGACAGTAGCATTTCCATGGACTCGGCACCAAGGAGCAGAATATTGCCTCAGTCGAGAGTCAGTTTCAGTACCCATTGGCTGTCTCTCTTTTTGATTTCTCTCAGACAAACAGTCTAACCTTGACGGAAGTGAATACATTTGGCCTCCACAGGTTCTGACCCATGGTCTGCTGACACAGGCTGTCACAGTCATAACCAGTCCTGCATGAATATAGAGCTTTTTTTTCTCATAAACTCTAGACGGTGGTTTCCAATTCTCCTTGTTTGACTGACAGTGCCCTGTCTCACATCGGAAAGTTATATTAAACTCTTTAATATCAACATGAATATTTTCATAAGCAGTTTCCAGCATCCAGCAGAAGCTTTAAAATATGCAGTGGCCTCAAAGGGTATGCTCCTAAGAATTGAGCTATTAGTTTCTGTCTCAGGAAATGCACTGGCTAGTGAATTAAGGTTGATTCTCTGATGCCTGGATCACAGATGCCTGATGCATGCACTGACCACAGACAGTGACCATTGTCCACCAGAGTACATGAAAGCACACATTACTCTGCTTCTGTGGCATGCAGTGGAAGTGTGAGAACAGTTATGCAATAATGTGTAAATGGCAAGGCCTATAACTATTTAATGCTTCTGTGGCATGCAGTGGAAGTGTGAGAACAGTTATGCAATAATGTGTAAATGGCAAGGCCTATAACTATTTAATGCTTCTGTGGCATGCAGTGGAAGTGTGAGAACAGTTATGCAATAATGTGTAAATGGCAAGGCCTATAACTATTTAATGCTTCTGTGGCATGCAGTGGAAGTGTGAGAACAGCTATGCAATAATGTGTAAATGGCAAGGCCTATAACTATTTAATGCTTCTGTGGCATGCAGTGGAAGTGTGAGAACAGCTATGCAATAATGTGTAAATGGCAAGGCCTATAACTATTTAATGCTTCTGTGGCATGCAGTGGAAGTGTGAGAACAGTTATGCAATAATGTGTAAATGGCAAGGCCTATAACTATTTAATGCTTCTGTGGCATGCAGTGGAAGTGTGAAAACAGTTATGCAATAATGTGTAAATGGCAAGGCCTATAACTATTTAATGCTTATGTGGCATGCAGTGGAAGTGTGAGAACAGTTATGCAATAATGTGTAAATGGCAAGGCCTATGACTATTTAATGGGCTATACATCACACCGCTCGCCCGTGCATATCTGCACTTTATTACGCTAATATAAAACCAGATAACACATGGCATCATGCCTGACACTGCTGACCGACTGGCTTGTGCACACAGATTTTCTTGGAGAGGGAGTAATCTTAGTAGTTTCCCCATTGACAAAAACCTGACGGCCAACTAGCGTTAGCTTGGGTCACATGTATCACTCTGAACCAATGAAACAAATTATCTGATGACAAGGGCACTTTAGCCGTTCCTACTGGTCGGGTTTCGAACTGGCAACCCTCCGGTTACAAGTCCGAAGCACTAACCAGTAGGCCACGGCTGGTATGGAGCAGAGTGGTTTCACATAATAGGGGGTTACAGACAGCATTAGCCACTTTCCTCATTAGATTCCATTAAAAAATAGCTTCTGATGCTAAAATCCCAAAACAACCACTGCTAAGCCTTTTCAACAGAAGATTGGAATCTCACTGTTCAGGTGATCTGCGAGACCTAGGTTCACAGGAGACTCAGTGACTCTGCATTAATTAAGAATTCATTAATTAAGAACAAGAACTATGAATGTCAGTAAGTAACACTTACCACATGCCTATACAGCCCTGGGGAGGTGCCCAGTGGGGAGAGAACACAAACCATTCCTATCTATTCCAACAATTCCACAAACCAGTACATTGTGAAATATGAATTTGGTAACATAATGGTGAATACACTATTGATTCCAAAAAAATTACATAAAGAAATGTGAATATGAATGACAAAAAATGACTAACTATTTTCCAAAGTCATTCTGGTGTCGGTTTCATGGTTTCAGTTTTATTTTACAATCCTTTTGTGCATTTTTTCTTGGTATGGTTTAATTCCTTTGTTTGAAATGCACTTGAAGGTACTCTAGACAGGGGTACCCAAGATAGGGTTCTGTAAGTCAGTCTCATTGAACAGGTCAGAATACATTATTCGCTAATATTCAATTGCTCAGTGAGTCTCAGGGCCCTATCATGACAGTCTAAAGTGCATGGTCACTAGTTAAAAGCTTATTCAAATTTATTAGGATGTACAGTCACATTGGGAGTGTTTTCGTTATCAAACGTCGGGCGGAAGGCGTATCTAGGTTTCTTAATCAGTCATGGGTGTGTTTGGGGCGTAACATCGTTTAAACCAATGAGAATGACATCTGTCATTCCCTTTAACAGCGCGAAGCGCGACGTCAAAGAATGCATTGGTATTTTGACAGTCAGCGGCGCATTTGAAGAAGTCCGCTTGCGAGACTGTATGGATCAGTCATTCCACTAAACCATGCTTTACTGAAACCTAGCATAGTATAGCCTTCACGCATTTGCACTCGTCTATTATTTGAACTTCAAGTGAAACTGGTGTCAGTCAATGACAAAACAGTTATACACAGTAAGTTACACAGTAAAAAACACTTACCCTAATATTGTTCAAATGACTGAATAAAACAATGTTTATCCTGCAGAGGAGTTGCTTATATCTCGAGTGCGTCTTCAGCTGTGCTCCATGTCTCTCTCGCCTCTCCCCTAATCACTTTTAACCGTAATTACCAATTTGAAAATTATGGTGAATAACTACTCATTGTGAGATGCATTTCATAATATCTTTCTTCTAATTATGTTTCCCATTGTAATGTTTTGCATGGACGTGCGCTGGTGCACGTTCATGGATGATAGCAGGATGGTGTTGTGCACCCGCCAATATGAATGTGACAATGCGCTCTTAAAATAACATATAAACAACTCGCCATGGACTTCTGACCAGGTTTCTCTTGGTCAGTGGCACAATGCGTTTAAGGTAGTGTAGATAGCGATTTTTAGACAACGCCCCGGACCACTCCCTAGGTTGTTCATCGCCACACCTCCTGGCGCATTGTTTAAAAATGAGACGTGTAAAAAAACAAAATACAGTTTGCGCCGGGTGTAAAATGGGTTTTCTACCATGCGCCAGGGTGGAAAATAGGGGCCTTAGTCTTTACCATACTGTGGTGTTTTTGTCCTGGCTGGGCATTAGTTGTCGAGTTTGTGGGGGCTGAAATAGGTGCCAGGACCAGTCATGCTGAGGCCCACATGTCATGATAGTGTAACTGCATGTGGCAATTTTTGAAATGTGGATTTTGAAGAGGGAATCTTGAGTGGAAATGCATGAAATCCTCCAAGTCGAATAAGAAATTAATTCGCTTGAGGGGGTGGATTAACTTCCCATTCGCCCTTTGGTATAATGTGACTCAAGTATATGGAAACGGGTTTATTAGCATTAAATCGTATTTGTTGAGCTCATTTTACACGTTTCCATTAATGTTGCCCCTTTGAACCCACAGCTGTTCACAACTCTTCCCTTGATTATGTTCAATAGGCATAACACAATGGGTAGAAATAACGCATAAACTTTTAATAGTCGAATTTGCATAGATGAACTTAAAATATGAGAAAGACTTGTCGACAATGTCTCAGCACCACCCTTCAAGTGTCACCCCGCCTCCATCTATATTGTGAATGAAACACAGACATGTCATGTATTGACTTAAAGGTGTATTCATCAATTTGGATGACGGTTTGTTGATTTGCAGGCAATCCAATTCAATTTAGCTCAATTCAAATGTATTTATAGAGTGCCAGTAACAATCAAAATGGTGTACAGGTTTGGTGGTTTACAGAACTCAGAGCCTGAACTTCTGATGACTATGGGTGGGGAAATTCCGAGATCCCAGCTCATAAGAGGAGACCCATGTGCTTGCAGCTAGAGATAGAGAGGGGCTGTGGGGTCAGGAAGAGAGAGAGGGAGGAGAGGAGGAAGAAGAAGAGAGAGTCAGACACAGGCAGATGAAGTCACATACAGACATCAGGAGAATGCATTAACATACATACACGGCAAATATACATTATATATGAGGGGGAGAAATGGGACATTATGTCGAGCAAATCCCTACTAAGGATTTATGCACGTACAACACACACAGGTTTTCATTCAACTCTTTCTCATATGTTAAGTGCATTATAGGAAATACACCAGTCTCTGGGAAGCTGAAGCTCAGAGTTTCTGCAAGTGGATCAGGTGGAAAGTCTGCAGCAGCATCCAACAGTGGAGGTAGTGGAGAGTAGGAGTGGAGGGGAAGAGACAAAGTGACCTTTACCCCTCCCTTCTGTGCTTCGGAACCAATGTGGGAGCTTGAGCAAACCTTAAAGCTGCAGTTGGCAAGTCTGACAGATTGAGGGGACTTGGCCAAAATGTTTAATGTTTACAGCTCTCATGCTCCTCCCCCACTACCACCGAGCACCCTCTCATCGAGTTTGTGCTCGTTAGATCTCACACAGCCCTGCTCTGATTGGACCAGAAGAACTGGGAGCTGTGGATTTTTGCAAAACAAATAGCAGGCTCTAGGTAGAGGTAGAAGTGCGGTTTTTATGTTGTTCTGTCAGAGCATAGTGTCGGTTTCAGTGATATGATCAAAACTGCAGCTTTAATCTGCTGGAATAGTGTGTGCCTTGGTCTGAGCCAATTTGATTCACATTTACAGAGCCAGAACTACTGTGTGTTAAAACTAGAGTTCTTTTTTGTTGAGTGGACATGCAGGAGAGAAAGCTATAGGACCATGAGGACAGTTTTTCTAAATTTAATGAAAAGTGTACAAGATCATAGTCAAGGACTCTCGGTCATATCTTTACTAGTTACCAGGCATGCAAACTCCTCACCTTTCGGCGAAATTCGCCGTTTTGAATCCAAAATGACTGACTTACGTGGTTTGTGCAGAACCGACGAGAAAATATTTAGGGGGGGGCAAGTGAGCTGAGTTTACTATTGTGCAGACGCAAACACATCTTGGTGTTGCCAGAGCGCCATTAAAAATGTCAGCAACGAATGTTAGGCTATGTGCGGTTACTAAACATCAGTGGAAGCTTGTTGCTGCAGAGGCAACGTGAACAGAACGCTCGCGCAGGTATAGCCTCCTTTTGTGAGCGCAGATAGGCCTAGATGCGTCTGAAATGTCAGCTGGAATGTGAGCAGGAGAGGTGCCTAGAGATGTCACAGGTGGGCTAGTTGAAACTTTCAACTTGTGTTAGCAAAATACGTTGAGATTAGTGTAGCAACGTAGCATATTGGCGGTTTTGTTTTAATGTTGTTAAAGTTAGCGATATGAGACAGAAATATAGACACAAGGAGTTAATGAATAGGTTACGTGCTGTACTTGGTCTAGATCGGCAAAAGGTGAAGCAAATACACAGACCTTATCAGTATAGCAAAGGCTAATGTGAATAACCTAAAGAGTTAAATGTCTCCTAAACTGGGCTGTGCAAAACGTTTAAAACGAAGTAGCCTGTGCCTATAGGGTAGGCTACAGTTTAACATGTAGTGTGAACCCTATTCACAAAACACAACTTTATTGGTTGGTTAAACAAACTAACTAGCACAATGCCACAATCTGTAAGTAACCTAGGCTGCAGGATAACACTTGTTATGAAACAGTGTGCCCTCCACAACACACCCACCCCCCTCTCCCCCAACATTATAAATCCATTGCACCATATTGCTATGTAGCATAGTAATGTTATACACCATTTGAAAGCTTGGACACTTGGGAATCCATATATGAAAACCTTTTTCATGTACAATCTGTATAGTGCTTTACATTGTATCAAATTGCCCTCCTCCCCCTCCGGTGCTTCCCTACCTTCTAGCTGCAGTGTGTATCCTTATCAATAAGATAAATGCAGCAAATTGGGTATTGAAATAGTCACAGGAATACATATTTTTATCCATTGTTTTATCCAATATTTGTTGTGCAGATATATAATCCATCTTATCCACACCCATTGAACCAACAAAGAAAATGCAAAGACATTTCTGTAATTATTCCATAGTGTAGTCATTCCATCAGAACCTCTGACAAACAATCCAAATAGTCCAGAAACCACACAGTAAGGCTTTTATTGTCAGTATGCATTTTGGGTAACCAAAAGTCCTATGGGGAGTTTCCATTGGGCATTTTACAAAACGCATGAGCATACCTTAGCAAATAATGGTCTAAATGACTCCTTTTTCATTTTATTTTGATCTACTTTTGCACACGGCTTCACAAGACCTGGTCTAGACACAAAAATGCCCATTCCATAGGAAGTTAAAACATTTCAAATCGATTTTACAAATTAGTCTAGTCTACCCTATTTTATATAATGTTAGTCTGAAGTTTCACCTGGTTTGGTTCAACAAATATTCAAACTTATCATCTTTATTCTAATACTATGCCTACTATGTCTTCATGTCCAATAGGCCTGAAATCTTCAGAAATGTCTGAACTTAAGGCACAGAGAAAAAAGAAAGAAAGAAAACTCATGTAGATTGCTTAGGAGGAGAGGAGGGCCATGCTGAAGCATGCTGCCAAACAGTGCAACGGGCCCCTCACACTTAAGGAGAAATAGGAGAAGAAGACACTTTTTTATATTCACTTATTTTTATCATACATATGATATTTTTGGCCACAACAAATTTTTTTGTGATTTTATAGTTTGTTTTCTTTGTAAATCTCTGGTTTTGGGCCATTTCATACTCGGTGGAAGCTATGCACTATTGTCACTTCGCGTGCCCTTCTCACCTGTTTCACCCCTGACCAGTTTGCATGCCTGAGTTACAGTGCACAATTTCCAGGCACTATAACTGAGATCGCACCATTGAACATGCCTTTGCTGTACATTGAAAAACCATGTCCTCCTGCAGTCTCTTTGTCCCTATCTTTCCAAGCAGTTCCTGAGGAGGATTCAAGCTATGTCAATGTCTCTAATACAAAGAGCAACAGCAGAGAAAGCGCCTGCTACAGACGGCTTTTCAAGCCTACACTGAAATTACTAAAGACAGATGCTTGTACATGAAATCCAGCTTCAAAGGCTTCAATGTCATGTCTTCAGTTAGAGCTTCAAACATGCGTTGCGTATAGCCATTCTTAATCTGTCATGTTGTGCTGTCGTGTTTGTGTGTGTTTGTTTCTGTCTGTCATTTCAAAATACAAAAATGTTGTTTTGTTTATTTAAGACAAACAGAAGTGGGCGGAAATAACTGTTCCCAAATCTCTCCACAGAGATGGATATTCTAGAAGTAATTGACAAGATGGCTGACGGTTTTAACAGGTGTTTCCCAGAATCCCTCTGGAGAGCCAATTCTGTCGAGTATTTAAACAAGTCAGCGTTTTTTTCCCTGACACACCATTAGATAGTCTATCCATTTTAATTTGACAGCTTGCAATATCACCAGTGGAAACTTCTAGATAAATCAGCCGCACTATTTTTGGGACAAGTGTGGCATGTCAGTAGGTAATGGGGTCCCTGCTCACAATGAAACATGTTCAATGTGCACTTGGGTTGCCAGAGTAAAGTATGCCATGAAAACAAGAACACAACCGGAAGCAATTTGAATGGCTGCAATATGGAACAGATGTGCCACAGATCTGGCTGATTCTACAGCCAACTGTAATTGCAGGTTAACTCATTTCATCCAACACAATTAGAAACTTGAATGCTGCATGACGCAACATTCTATCTCCCGCCTGATGCTGCATAGCGCAACATTGAATCTCCCGCTGGATGCTGCGTAGCGCAGCATGCTTTTTATTTCATGTTTCTAGGTGCTACAGAGGCTTAGATATTAAATTTTGGTAGACGTTGACAATTTTTAGTATGTTTTCAAAAAACCCTCAGGAAATAAGGTTATTTAGTCTAGAATGCCATAGGATTCTTTAGGCGTTTTTAGCAGGCATTTTAGGAGTAAATGGGTTAAAGCACTATGTTTCATAATCCAAAGGTGATAGTGTATGTTAATTTCTAGAAAAGGACTTGAAGTGACCAGGAAACCGGTGTGACCAAAGTCCTCCAAAAAGTGAACATCCATTAAGAGAAGTTGCTCCCTAACAAGGTGGGTTTGTCCTTCTCAGGGCCAAACCTGAAGTCTTTGGGATGGGTTAAAAAACTGGGCCATCTAAATGGGAGTACATGCTGCCAACAGCTAACTTCCAACTCATTAGGAGATTCTAAAAATGAGTGCTGAAATGTCACAACTTTCTGTATGAAACTTTATTTATTTATTTATTTATGATATGTTGGAGCATTGGCACCATAAACCACGGAATATAAGATATGTTATTTGATTTCTAAAATGATCTATTAGTTGTTTTCTAATATGTGTTATTATATGGTAATACATAATTAATAAAACCAAGCTTAAGTTTACATTTTTCTTTTTTTTGTTTACTATGTGCTGTCAGAGCCAGGTGGGTGCCACACATTGGTGGTGGTTAGTGAGGTTCCTCCTTTACTGTGAAGCGCTTTGAGTGTGGAGAAAAGTGCTATATAAATGTAACGTGTTGTTGTAAGTCTACTGATAAGATGATACTAAGATAGTTCATGTTCCATACATCGACACATTGCTACAATTATCTTCTGAGCAGAAGTTCATTTTCCTAAGTGTGCTTATAGTTCACTGAAAGTTAAGATGCTAAGTGGTTTAACCTTATAACACACCATTCACTTATTGGCCTTATAGATTCTTTTAAAATAGACAATCTTTGCTGACCAAGAGGAAGTATTTTCAGCAACCAACTGCAGTACTTAAACACGTCATAATCTGCTCTTGTTCTTTGGTCTCCTGCACACACACACACACACACACACAATGTGAGATAGACACACTTTTTTGTTGGAAATTTCCATGCTAAAAGAACCATTAAAGTCCTCTTATTAACTTGACTGAAATAGAACAAAAACCAGAATCAGTCCAATGAAGCTCCCCAAGACTTGGCTAACATGCAAAATTTCCAAAAACAAAGTGATAGCAAGGAAAGCTTCTGCTACAGGAAAACATGTTTGGCATATTAGCAGTATCAATTACCTCAGATGCTTCCCAATAATGCATTAACTTTAAGACAGGCAAAGCTCCCAAAACCTTCCGTTGTCAGTGGCAGAGAAATATCTGTCCCCCATATTTACACAAGTGTTTGCTCTGCCTGAGCTTAATGAGTAATAACTGAATAATGATCCTATATAATCTTCCAGTGTGAAATCCTGGAAGGGTTGAAAGCTTTGTATTCCGACTGCACAGGCATTCATTTCAAGGCTTCTGCCCAGCGTTATCGCAGTCATATATCTGGTGATTAATCCTTGAAATTGGATGAGAACGACTCTTGGAATTAATTTTGATCACAGCATTCAGCTGCAACCCAGTTACCATACTATGGTACTTTGTTCTCATTCAGACATACCTAACCTACATGGCTGAGAAATCTCAATTGGCTTCTCACTTATATCTGCCAAAATAACTAATGGCTAAATAGTGTTTGGATGTATTACATTTTCTGAGATATGTATTATTTTTGTAATTTTTGCTGTCTGTTTTGTGGTGTGAATTACAGCACAATGTGTTGTATGCAGATTAATCTAGTATCACGTTGGCTGGTTATTCTTTACACATCTTGACACAATGAAAGTGCTCAAAAGTTGCAAAGCAAACAGAAAAACATAAACAAATGCCAAGCACTACAAACAAGCAAAATAAACCCAGTACCACAACTTAAAGGTTGTATCAGCGATAGCGGGGATACAGTATGTCACTTCTACTGATGTTACAAAACAGCTCGCTAGCTCGCTACTGCCTCCCCCTCCGTCCTGGGCTATTAAAACTCTCCTAAACGCGCATCTCGTCGGTTATTGGTTGAAACACTTTATTTTGCTTTTGAGGGGGTGCCAACCCTTGTTGGTAACAATTGTTTTTGTGTACAGATCTCGGAGCCTAGGCTGGCTACAGAGATTTTTTTTTCATCCACTTTGAGGCATCACAGACCCTGACGCTGTAAACATTAAAGCGGATGCAGACAAAAATTTGTTACACGTATTTAAAGGCTTGATTGCTCAAATCTTTCAAGCACTTCACTTTGTTTGAAGCACCCCTCTTAGGATGTTACAATAACCTACCTGCATGTAGCAACCAACTAATGCAGAACAAACAAGGAAGCAGAAATGTGTGGACTGGCTATATTTTTGGAGCATTTAGTTAATACATTTAATAACATTAAAATGATTATAACACAGAAAGATCTTGACCATTGTTTTGATCTTATACGGTATACTTGAGTGAGCTTTTTGCATTGGCATTGTATGACACTATGCAATGTTTCCCAATAATGGTCTAATGATCAGTAATGAATGAATGATTGGAGGCACTCTCATCATTTGTCTGTGGTATTTGCTGAGCAAGACTAAAAGGATTCACTTGATCAGGCATTTTCTGCATGAGGGCAGTGGAGCCGTGTAGTTGAGAGAGATCTTACAGGATCAAAAGTTCGATCGAACCAGAATTCAAAAGGTCATTCCCCTTCTGCATGGGAGACGGATTTTAGATTTGGCAATCATTAGGTCATTATCGTGCCAAGAGTCCTGAAGGCTCCAGAGAGGCCATACCTTCACCTTCAGGAAAACAACATTGAACGATGCTATACATACTAATATATCTGTTGGTCACTGGTGAACACACAAGACAGACCAGTGCTCTTGTGAAAAAGATTTATCCTCAACGTGACTACACTTTTTAATACCATTCTGCTTGTGTCTGTATTTTGGAGTTGTTTTAATACCATTCCAGATACATGTTTGTTTTAAATTGAAAACCAATCAGATTTGCCACCTGCCTGTTAAGTTGGCAAATGACCAGCACCTCTTGGTCAGATCTATTTTGGTTTCTCCCCCAGGTATGCAAGTGCTCACCAGGCCAGATAGGTAATTGCAAAGTCATTATGTGCTCCCACACAACATTAAAAATGGCAGACCCAAGACAGCTCAGCCTGCAGGAGAGGAGTGCAGCCTACTTGTCACACAATTGCCGTGGCGATGCTGGAGCGGGAGGACACAAGGTCTCGGGACAGTTTGTGAGTTTGGGGCTAAGGGGGGATCCGTTCCATTAACCTCGGCGTCCCGGCAAATGCGGCTGATTATTTACTCTGTCAGAGAGGTTTTGTTTGCGGGAAACAAACCTATTGTCACCATCGGTACTACTGACACTCCTCCTATGAATTATGTATCAAGCTAGCAAGAGTGAACGGACCTGCTATCTCTCCTTCCTCTCTCTCTCCCTCTATATCTACCTCTCCCTCTCTCTTTCCCTTTCTTTATCCTCTCTTCTACTATATCCCCCTCTCCTACTCTCTCATATACCTACCCACTGTTTCATTCTTCCTTTCATTTATGTCTCACTTCCTCTTTCTCTCTCTTTCATTTTACTCTCCTTCTGTCTATCCCTCCCTCCCTCTTTCTCTCCGTCAGTCTGAAGAAAAGGGCCCATTGAACAGGCATTAGCCCTAATACTCAGCTTTGCTTGGCAGGTAGAAAGAAAATAAATCGCAGCGGCCTGCGTCAATCTGGCTTCCATCTAATTATTTCTCCACAGTCATTTAACCTCCGTATAGGGCCTCCTCTGTCACGCGTATATTCTAATCCACCATGCCCGCGCAAGCCTCGACATCTCTCCATTGGCCACCGTGCTGTAGGGCGGAGAGCCGCACTTATACGACCCAGTCCTGGCTTTTAACGGCTATTCCCGATCCTCTCCAATGGCCCCGCTCAATAATTCTCAGAGGAAGAGTCTCTCAAGATGGCTCCAATCAATACGCATTTTTTTTTCCTCTTCCCACCCTCTCCTGCTGCATTCATCTCCCAGCACACATTTGCCTCTTCAGCATTGGGGAAAATCACTGCTTTTCCGCGCGGCTGTCAGCTGGGGAAGTAGTGAGTGAGAGAGCTTGGAAGTGTTAGGCTCGTTGCTTCATGAACCCTGGCATTTTGATAGCAGGGGGTGCTAGTTTGTCTGTCAGTCATAATGACTGCACATGGTGTGAAAATTGTCCATGCATATACACGCGCACACACAAATACAGACACACACACTTGAAGTTGCAATGGCAAGTGTGTAAACCCTACCCCATATACTGCCAGTAGATGTGCAGCGAACACACACACACACAGGTGGTTACGACTGTGATTAGGTGTATTATGTGTGTTGTTTTGAGTGTGGGTTAGAAGCAGGCCCATTGGCCTACAGTATGCCTCATTTTTACCCTTGAACACTAATCCATGGAGATTTATCTTCACTTCTAGACCAACTTTTGTCAAGAAAATGAAGTGTGAAGAAATTATTTTTTTGTCACACCATGGACTGTAATTATGACCGCCGCGCAGCGAAGCGGCGGTCATATAGGTTTAGTCAGATTTATTTTATTTTTTTTATTTTTCGCATGCCCAAATTTCCGTCAATGATTCCCGGGACACTGACTTTATTTTACTATCAATGTGTTTTAATCTATTTGATAATGTTTTTCTAAAAAGCGCATTGAGTCTGTGTATGCCATATGAAATGTGCTATATAAATAAACTTGAATTGAATTGAATGAATGACTTTGATCTTTGCTTGATTTAAACTAAGGCCCTACATCTTCCAAAGTTCCAAAGTTCCACTTTATGTTGTAATGCTCTGGTGAAGGTCAATTAGACCGTAACATTAGCAACCAGACATTTTCCGTCTCCAGCTTGAAAGGAAGCAGTGAGCACCATGCCTGGGAGGAGTGGACACTGTGCCAGGGACTCTGTTTCTTTGGCTCTCCCCCAGGCAGTGGCGGCGTGGATGGGAGGAGTGGACAGACACCATGCCTGGACTGGGACGCCCCAGTGCTCCTCCTAATGAGACCAGCAGACGCAGGTGTGCGGACCGGGAGAGCAGGATCACAGGGGGACACAGGAAACTCTCTCCAGGTGGGGAGGACGACAGAGGATTATCTTTCTCTCTCTTGTCCAACTTCTCATTCTCTCTTTCTCTCACAGTTTCACTCCTTCTTTTTCTTACTTTCACTCATTTTTTCCTCTTACTCTCTTCATCTTTGTCTCCCTCCCTGTGTCTGTCTTTCCCTCCCTACTTTTTTTCATCTTTCTCTCTTGCCAGCGCTACCCCCTCTCTTTCTCTCCCTCTTTCACTCTTTCTTTCTCTCTCCATCTCACTCACTCTGTCATTATTTTTCCTTCCATCGTTATCTCCCTCTTTCGTTCTTTCTCAATCTTTCTTTCTTTTTCTTCCTCCCCTCTCTTCCTCCTTCTCTCTCCCTCTTCATGTATATCTCCTCCTTGTCTCTCTCTCTCTCCCTGTCTCTGTTTCCCTGCCCCCCTCCCACTCTCACTCTTCCTTTCGTTAGCTCTCTCTGGAGTGTAAACTGGGAATGTGCAGCTGAATGCGAGGCTTTTTGGTACGCAGGTCACACTCACACACCCCTACATACACAGCTTCCCCACAAACAACAAATCCATTTCTGCTAGAATTAGCTAGCTAGCGCGTAGACATGATTCTTTTATATGGTGAAGGCAATTCATTTGCCACATGAAGCCATTTATTATTATTATGGGTAGTAAAGCGTTAACTTAGCTTCTCCTTCTCCAGGCACTGCAATGCCTGAGCCATTTGCCAAACGAACAAAGGAGAATAATTCTTCACGAGCCTTCATGAGTTTACTTTGTGCTTTTGTAGCACAGGCCTTTATATATTATTGCATTTTCTACACTGAATTGTTGTTGTCATGTTTGTAAATACATTTCATGTTTTTGTGTTTTGACTTCATAGGCCTACATAGCATAGTGACGTTGTTGTGTTGTTGGTACGAGCCACGTCTCAGTTGTGTGGTTGCTTGGAGGATGCTGACCTCCTCCAGTCTCAGGAGAATAAAAGGCTTGTTATTGTAATTGGTTTCTTGTAAGTGTGAAATTTGGTTCAGGAATCATATTCTCACCTCTGATTGATTGGAATGCCACCCTATCAACCCAAAGCAAAACACGCATTCAAGGTGATTAATGTGTGTTGTCAGCACAAAGCAAAGCACTCACTCACAAGATGCATGAAAACACATCCATTCCACAGACATACCCTCATGCACACTTTATTAACACACTCAAGCACACACAAATGTACTCTGTCACTTAAGGCAGCACGGTCTCATAGACAAACCTTTAGTAGGCACACATAACCCCTTAAACACTTCCATGCAATATGCACACACACTCACTCTCACTCTCTCTCTCACACACACACAGAGAGACACACACTCACAGAGACACACACACAGAGACACACACTCATGCCCTCTGCCATACATGACAAACCAGAAGGAAAAAAGAGTAAAATGATGAAATACACATGCAAGTGGCAGACAATTTCTTTAAAAAAAAAAAAAAACAATCAAATAAATAAATAAATAATGGACGTTGGTTTAATTTGTCTTCCCGTGCCACAGCCTGCCGAGGGAGCCGGTGCTCAGATGGCACTTTAATGGAAAGTGTCAGATAGAACAGGCGTTCCTCAAAAGCGCAACAACAAGTGCATCAGAACATGGGGGCTCTGATTGGAAGTGTCAGTGAGGAGGAAGATAAAGGATGGACCATACTGATGATGAAGGTTGGGGATTGTTTTCTATTGGCCATGATTAGAGGGGGAAACCTACTGTAAATAGAATCGCCATTTGTCAAGCTCAGGAATGCATGGTTATATGGCACCTTTCTGAAGGGTTTCTAACAGTAAGGACTTAAAGCTATTTATAGAAGCATTCGTTAACTTTCTTTTTAGAACATGCCTTCTTTCAGAGAATCATCGTGTTTTGCAACTATAACACAAGTATGATGTAAGAAACGATTTCTACCGTATACTATAATACACTACATTAATTCTAAACAGCCTACTTGCCACATAATGCATAATACTTCTACTAACACACTTTCCTATTATGGGCTGCAATTAAGAGGGCTTGGATAAAGGAAAGTATGCTATACTGTATTCATTATATTGGAAAGTACTGATGTATATTTGCAGAATATTACATTTTTTAGTCTCATACCCTACTCTCTGCCTGTTCCATGGCTCATCATTAAACAGTGTTCGTTTTTAGGTGGTGCGGGATTGATCTTGTGAGATGTCAGATCAATCAGTGTCAACTGGCAGGAGATGTGCGTGGTCTTCGCACGCAGTCCCCTGTAAGTACCATGCCAATTACTCGTGTCCTGGGAGAGCCATGGGCACGGGGAAGACATGACACTAGCACACGACAGCTTGTTATCCCCCTCAAATTCCCAGCGCTGCTGGAGACTCGTTGGCTCCGCGAACGCCAGAGAGATAGGATCTCTGCAAAGGTCAGGCCTGGTGATGTCCACACGGCACTCATTCAAAGGCCTGTTTGTTTGTCGTGAGGAGGGAGGGAGGGAGGGAGAGAGAGAGATGGAGGGAGAGAGGGAGGGAGTGAGGGGGAGAGAGAGAGAGAGATGGAGGGAGAGAGGGAGAGATAGATGGAGGGAGAGAGAGTAATGCATATTTCAAGCTGACCACGTACAGCACTTGCTTGTTCCCTGCAGGCAAAGATATGTCCAGACTCTGATTGACAGCTCTAGCCTCACTGTTACAGAGGGGTAGTTAAAAGGAGAAGTCTGTATTCAGTAATGCAAGCTCCACCCTCACACACACACAGAGACACACATAAACGCACACTCTTATACACACTCTCACACCCAGGCGAACTACACACACACTCACGGCTACACACACACACACACACACACACACACACACACACACACTGTATTCTGTTTTTTTTACAGCCCTGAACTCTGGCCTGTCAATCATGCTGGTTAGTCAGCCAGGGGGAGAGGGAGAGGCTGGTTCACTGTATGTCTGGAGATCTGCAGATGTCTGTTTTTTACCTCCCATGCTCAACCGATCAATAGCTTTCAGCTGGGCTAGATAGTAGGCCTACTGTAGTTCTTCTTCTTCTTCTGCTTCTTCTATTCCTTCTTCCTTTTCCACATCATCGTTCCATCTTCTTTATCATCTTCCTTGTATTCATACTAGGGCTGGGCGATAAAACGATAGCAATAGCCTATGTATTGCAATAGACATGTAATCGATATCAATAAAAAAAAATAAGTTCGATAGAACATTCGATAATTAAAAGCACACACCTCACGCCTTACGTTATCCATAAATAAATAGGAAATATATCTTGCATTGTAGCTAGTGCAACTCTACCTCAACAGACTCTGAGTCCTTGTCCCGTACACTCTCTCTCTCTCTCTCTCTCTCTCTCTCTCTCTCTATCTATCTCCCTCTCAACAGGCGCATCCCTCCTCAGCATGCATGTAATCCAAACATTCACAATCGTGCGAGATGACTGGCTAAATTGCTATTAAATCCGGTTAGCATCATTAGCACGCTGCACGAATTTGTTCAAAACTGTTGCATTCAAATTGACTGCTAAGTTCTAATCATCTCAATCCTGATGCAAATGGAAAAGTATTTTCCAAGACTCATACGGGCCTGACCCAAGGAGAAAAAGTATTACTTAAACACACGTGGGGAAACTGAACAGTCCAACCAGTAGACTGGGATAAACTAGCAAATTAAGCTACTTTGTTTACAATATTTCCAGGCTTCAACCAGTGCTGCTTTTCATTCAGACTTATGTATTGTGCACATGTATTTATTTGAGTGTTTTTCATGATTGTGTTGCTATTTCTTTTCTGTTTGCTATGATTGATAACTGAGGTGATTAAGATCAGAAGAAAGGTTAAGTTTAAAATAAAAGTGTTAAAATTGAACTTTTTTTCCTTCTGGTCCTTGTCTGAAATAGATTTAAAAAAAAATCAATAATTATCGATATCGAATGATATGAAATAGGCTACTTATATCGTGATACAGTTTTCAGCCATATCGCCCAGCCCTAATTCATACTCCTCGTCTTCTTTGTCATTTTGCTCGTCTTTCTTGACATAGTCTTTTTCTCTTCCTCATCCTCTTATAACTGCTCAGGTGCTTTCTGGTTGGCTTGCCATTACTGTTAGATAAGCTCTTCTTCTGTCTCTTCTACTTGTTCTCTGCCTTCACTTAGGCCTACTGCTCAACTGCTTTTATGCTTTCAGCTTTCAGTAAAACTTTGTTCAGGTACAGTATTTATTTTTATTCTCTCTCTCACTCTTTTCTTCTTTTATCTTCATCATGCTCTTCCACCTCGTCTTCTTGCTCTTCCACTCACCCTTTTCTCCCTCTCTCTCTCTCACTATCTCTCTCTGTGTTGGTCTTTCTCTCTTCCTAGTAGTCTGCCCAGTGTGCTAAAGCCCTCTCAGCTGCTAATTGTAATTTCAAAAGACATTATTGGAGTCGTTTCCAATTAGGCCATCCTCAATCAAACGGGTGATTTAACCCTAATGTCAAAGACTGCAGAGTGGCGGTCTAAATTAGCCTACACTGTGACTGTCCCCATATGCAACACTACAGTAAAGGACATTGATTTGGAGTCTTTTGTTAGCACAGAATGGCCATGAAGGTTTTAAGATGTGTGGTAAAAACTAATTCAGTGAAAATGCATGGATTCCAGTTTCTTCCAGTAGCAGCAACTGGAATCCATGCATTTCCACTGAATTATTTTTGGAATCTGATCCCTTATCATACCTGTTCATTCTTACTCGTCGCTCGACTTATCGTGACTAAATTAAAGATGGCTGCAAACGCTAAACTTTGTGAAGATACTGTCTGTATAAATCGTCTTGTAAGTAAACTACCAGTGCTTTTTCAAAGTTCTCAATGTCTCGTTTTAAATGTCAGGGCCCTTGGAAGTCTACCAATGAAGTGTGGAGATACATTGAGCCTCGTAAATGGTGTAAAACAGTGATTTATTTGCATGGCTAGCCCGATGCCGAAGCACCACCATTGAAAAAGCTGTTGGTAGCATCGGCTGGAGTGCAGGGGACAAGCCGAGATGGGCTATGAGACATACGTTCACACTCGGTATCATGTTTCAACACACTTTAGGTCAATATCACACCGGAATTCTCCTTTAAGATGAGAAAAAAATGTATTGCATGTTTTTTATAATTTAATGTTTACATATGCAAATGAGGCCCTATGCTCTAATTTGCATACACACAAAAGCAGATAGTGTGATAAAGCCAGGCTCAAAATAGTTTTTCCAAAGTAAACACCTGTACTTGGTTGGGTGTTGGTAAAACCCTTTAAGAAACTTGGTAAGGAGGCAGTGTTGACCTATGGACAGACAGATTAAGAAATTAAGTGTACCATGCAAAACTAGAAAAGCACTCCGAGAGTGCAGACCTCCGCCAAGCGAAAACATAACCGCCTCCTGGATCCAGACGGTGATCCGGATCACTCCCAAACTTTTTGAGTTATCTTGCGAACAAACAGATGAACAGACACACAGACAAACAAACAAACAAACAAACAAACAAACCCTGATGAAAACATAACCACCTTGGCGGAGGTAATAACTAACAGCATGCACACACACAAACCCACAAGAACTATACAATATGCAAAATAACTATATCCAGCATGCACACGTACATAAATGCACAAGAACTATATATATACAAGAACTATATACAACATGCAACATGCATCATGCAACGCGCGCGTGCGCACACGCACACACACACTGTAAACTATATAACTATATACAGTATGCACACACGCGCGCGCACACACACATATTTAACAACCACACAATCCCACTCAATAGCCTTCACCATCTTCATCATTTCAATACACAGCACATTGTCTCATGAGGAAGCTTCCCCAACACACATATTGCACACTGCCCTCTCCCCACATACACAGCACACTATCCCATCTCCCCTGTCATCCCCCCCAACACACACACCAAGACCCCTGCAGTTGGGTTAGCCCCTTGAGCCGTGGACCTGCCCAAGGTTTCTTCCTTGGTAAGGGAGTTTTTCCCTTGCCCCTGTTGCTCTTGGGTGCTCCTTGTTGGTGCCCCCCCCCCAATCCCAATCCTCCCCCACCTTTCTTATGCAGCCCTTGCCACTTAATCTACTGTACTAAACCCCTCTTCTACTGCACTTTTTACACCCCCCCTCCCCCATAAATGCACAAATAGGCTGACACCAGACATAATTTCACTGCATTTCTTACTTCCAGTAACTATATGCATGTGACAATAAACTTCCTTGTATCCTTGTATTTCTTTCCTCATTCCCTTCAGTCTCATCATCTTCTTGATATTTATCTGAATGTATTCAGTGGACCTCACCCCCTTCACACTTGCAATAGTCAGTGCAACTGAGACTTGCAGCATGGCAGCTGCAGTTTCCTTTGCTGCAGGCTTTCAATGTGCTGCAGCTACAGCTGGTGACATCAAGCAAATTTACTGGAGCCACTGCCTGAATGGCAAGAGCGGGCATGACCGCCCCTTCACTAGCAATCTCCCACCCAAACGGTGTGATGGGCAAGACATCTGCGCTGAAAGTACTCCTAGGAAATACCATTCCTGGTCTCAATACAGTGCTTGGGGAACCTGATGCCACTCATAGTGACCTAAAAGATACTGGGACCGAGTTCTTTGTTGCACTGTATGGGCAGAAGAAGGCCAAGTCGATGAACAACACTCGCTTTACAGTCGCAGCAAAAAGCCTCCTCCAACAGATGCCAACCTGATGATGCACATACTGTGTGCTCATCTTCAGGTCATGTTGTGAAAGGCTGCAGGTCAGAGAGAGCCTCAGTTGCAGTCAGTCAGTTGTACTGACTATTGCAAGTGTGAAGGGGGTGAGGTCCGATGCTGCAACCCATTCACAATACAATAATAAAGTGTGTGTGTGTGTGTGTGTGCGTGCGCGCGTTGCATGTTCTATATAGTTATGATGACCGCCGCGCAGCGAAGCGGCGGTCATATAGGTTTAGTCAGAATTTTTTTTTTTTTTCTTTTTTTTTTTTTTCTTTTTCGCATGTCCAAATTTCCGTCAATGATTCCCGGGACACTGAAAGACCGGGGTAGACGAAACTTGGTGGGCATGTAACCCCATATGGATAGCATGGAACCATCGTTTTTCGTTTTGATCTGTAGCCCCCCCGCTGGACTGCACCCCCCGAAAGGAGGGTAGGGCAGACACAGTTTTCTGTGAATATCTCGAGAACCGTAAGGTTTAGGAGGACCATTTTTTTTTTGTATGTTGATCTCAAGGGGCCATGTCAACCCATTCCATAACCACTCATTTCATGTATAGCGCCACCTAGTTAAACACAAAAAAGTAAAAATGAGGTGTTGTAATCGCAGGTATCTGTGACCTAACATAGTCAAAACTGCATGAAATTGGAAGTGTAGGATCATTATGACACCCTCTGAATGCACGCCAAGTTTCGTGGAATTCCGTTCATGGGGGGCCACACAATAAATTAATTTATGTTACTATACACCAACTGGCCTGTAGGTGGCCGGAGACAGTTTTCTGTGAATATCTCGAGAACCGTAGGGCCTAGGAGGTCCACCTTTTTTTTGTATGTTGATCTCAAGGGGCCATGTCAACCCATCCCATTACCACTTATTTCATGTATAGCGCCACCTAGTTAAAAATTAAAAAGCAAAAAATTAGGTGTTTTCATCACAATATCTCTGGCTGACATGGTCAAAACTGCACGAAATTGAAAGTGTAGGATCATTATGACACCCTCCGAATGCATGCCAAGTTTTGTGTACTTTCGTTCATGGGGGGCCTTACAATAAAACAATTTATGTGTACATTTAGTGACGTACACCAACAAGGATTCCCGGGACACTGAAAGACCGGGGTACACAAAACTTGGTGGGCATGTACCCCCACATGGATAGCATGGAACTGTCATTTTTCGTTTTGATCTGTAGCCCCCCCGCTGGACTGGACCCCCCGAAAGGAGGGTAGGCCAGACACAGTTCTCTGTGAATATCTTGAGAACTGTAGGACCTAGGATGACCATTTTTTCCGTATATTTGCCTCCAGGGGTCATGTTAACCCAGTTCATGTGCACACATGTGCACAAACAGATACACACACACACACACACATTCACAGTAATCATACGTATGACCAGGGCCGGCCCGAGGCATAAGCGAACTAAGCGGCTGCTTGGGGCCTCCTGGCCACCAGGGGGCCCCCAATCGAGTTTCTTTTTTTTTTTTTACATAATAAATAACGTAAACAAGTGACATCAATGAATGAATAAATGAAACAATTATCATTCAAATCAAGAAAATTATGATTTCATGATTAATATGCCTGCCTACTGCTACTGTGTCTGCCAGCCTTTGAGTCACGCGCATAAAGTAGACACCTTGGGTGCATATACAATTCGTGCAGACACTGCATCAAGTTCAACAATCGGAAGAGACGGTAATGTTCAGACAAGTCACAAAAAAGGACGTATCCCTCTGGTGCCGAAAACAGAACGAAGAAAATGACAGAGGAGGAGAAAAACGAGCAAGATACAGGTATGTTTTGCATGATTATTTACAGTATGTTTTGTGCTTGAGGTAGCTAGCTAACGTTAGCTGTCATGATCTAATATAAGCCATCACCAGAGCTAAATCTCCGCCATCAACAGAGAAATGTCTCCCATTAATATATATTTATCTAGATGTATTTCAGATGTCAAGGATATTGGGATTGTTTTGGATGTTCAATCAAGCATGTACCCTAGCTCTAGGTGGGCTTATTATGTCGTAAATTAAAGTTAGCTAGCTGACTGAAGTGGACATTAGCACTACAGTAGCTACATGAAAACGTAGCTGAAGGCAAATTTACCACAGAGGGATTGTTTCTGATTTCGCACCTGAAAGTGTTGATAGTTTATTACTGCTCTATAATATGTGACATAGTGGTAAGTCTGATAGCAACAACAGACTAAGCCCAGGCTCCCAGTCCCAACCCAACCCACTGACTAGCGCGACTCTGGGCATCGGTAACGTTCCAGCTTCATAGGCAAAGATGGAACAGTACGTCCGCTCTGCTCTAAGATCTTTGGAGAGAGATGGTAGTGTTTGAGAAAATATACCATGTTGGGTGGGGAGACTTCTGTGATGAAAATAAATGTACATTTGATTAAGATAGTGGCAAGTGATGTAGCGGTGCTACCCTAATATTTAGGCTGCAGTAGATCACCATGTTAAGCGTTCACCATACTGCAATTAAGTATACTCTTTTGAGTATGCCTCATTTGCCAATAGAATATGAATTGTTACATGTGGAATTGCTTGTTATTTGAGTGTAAGTAATGATAGCAAAATAAACTCATTCTGCTCGATCAACTATGCACTTATGCAATATTTTTTTTTTTCAGAGACACTGTTGAAGTCCTTTGGAGCACATCTCTACCTCTACCTAACTCTACCTACCAGAAGGTGAGGTTTTCTTGATGGCAAATGGTTACATAGCCTGTTAATATGACACGACACATTTAACATCGTTTTATTTAATTATGTATTTATTTAATCATTGCAGATTTGTCCACTGCAGAGTTGCAGATGCCTAAAAACCAGGAACGAAGTAGGAATAATTATCTATTTTTTGGGACATTTTATTTTTGATTATTAATGTTTGTCTATTTTGTTTTTATTTTGTAGTTGAAAATTGCTCATTTAATGCACATTTGCGGATTTGTTCAGCAAATCTGTTGAAAAACAAGTCATTAAACTGATGTACTTGTTTACAACAAATACAAATGCTGTTGTATTTTGTTATTTGTCAATTCAACTTCAGTAAACCACCCTTAGTGCTTCACTTTGAATATGAATGTTTCAAAAAAATCTGTGATTTTAGTACCCTCTAAGATTAAAAGGTGACAGGGTTGGTGTAAATAACTATATTAATACATTGGTTTACCAAGCACATGGGGCCAGAAGTCTAGATTGGAGCCCCAAAACATTTTTGGCATGTGAGCAAGGATGGATTACTGAATGAGCCTACCGAGCCCAAGAGGTCAAGGGACCCTGAACCCCAAGTAGTTGTGTGAATTCACTACCAATAAGTCAAAAAGCAAAAGGCTATGAATCTGAACAAATTTAGGTACTGCCCTTCTCCAGCTGACCATCCCAAAAATGCACCAGAATACAGGAAATCACATCTAACCCCCCCCCCCCCACACACACACACACACACCCCCGTTTGTACCCACATTTGCACAAAGAGGGTAGGGGGAGAGGGTCCTTATGCATCTGTGTCCAGGGGGACAGTAGTTCATAATCAGTCGCTGTATTAATACATAACCTCACTGTATTAATTTATAATATGACATTATAGTGTGAAGTTGTCAATTATCACCAAGCACAGGTGACTGCGTTGTGGGAGGGGGCCCCCAAATCAAATTCTGCTTAGGGCCCCCAAAAGGCTTGGGCCGGCACTGCGTATGACACATACTCACACAGTAGACATATGTACGCTTCCATGCACAGGCACATACGCAGGCACACACACACACACACACACACACTCACACACACACACACCCACACACATAACATAAACATAACACAAACAATCAAGAATTTCTCATAATTATGAACAGGCAAGATGGAGGTGGGGTTGTATAAAATGAATTTTACATGTGAAATCTATGAACTAATCATGTTTTGGTACTTGTTGTCTAGCAGATACCAGTGAGAATTGAGTGTGGATAATGCAATTTAGTGAGACAGTTAGAATCATATAGGCCTTTCAGCGTGATTTCTTTTTGTGGAAAAAATGTGCTGGACTGGGCGGCGGTCATATTTTGTACCGCTCTGCGGTACATCTAGTTGTATATAGTTATTGTGCATTTGTGTACGTGTGCATGCTGGATATAGTTATTTTGCATATTGTATATAGTTCTTGTGGGTTTGTGTGTGCATGCTGTTATATAGTTATTACCTCCGCCAAGGAGGTTATGTTTTCATCAGGGTTTGTTTGTCTGTTTGTTTGTCTGTTTATCTGTTTGTTCGCAAGATAACTTAAAAAGTTTGGAAGTGATCCGGATCACCGTCTGGATCCAGGAGGCGGTTATGTTTTCGCTTGGCGGAGGACTGCACTCTCGGAGTGCTTTTCTAGTTTTGCATGGCACACTTAATTTCTTAATCTGTCTGTCCATAGGTCAACACTGCCTCCTTACCAAGTTTCTTAAAGGTTTTTACCAACTCACCCAACCAAGTACAGGTGTTTACCTTCGAAAAACAATTTTGAGCCTGGCTTTATCACACTATCTGCTTTTGTGTGTATGCAAATTAGAGCATTTTTAATGAGATAGGGCCTCATTTGCATATGTAAACATTAAATTATAAAAAACATGCAATACATTTTTTTCTCATCTTAACATAAGTAATCAACTCAGAAAGTTTCATGGTGCTATCTATTATTTAATTTTTTTACCCTATTCACCTGTACTGCCTCGCCTTAATTGCCTATTTATGCTAATTATGCAAATTGCCCAAAGTGCAACTTTAGGCAACCAAGTTGAATTCCACCCACTAGGCCTATAGATGACATTTCTGCAATAAAACTTTAGGGTACTCAACATTTCTGGGTTTACTATTGGGCCTATGGGGATCACGACTAGACTAAAAACCCTTAATCAAGTCAGCCTACCCATGACAAAAAGGTTAGCCTACTGCACGAAAACAACAGCATTGAACTTTTACAACACTATAGGCTAAGTTAAAAATGTTACACATATGGACGTTTCAAGCTTTTCAAAAGTGCATGTGTTTGTCGTGTCGGGGGGTTCCCCAGGAGGTTTTTTGAAATTCTGTCTACTTAACACACCATTCTAACACAGATTGGGAGGGACAGAAATACTTTTATCCTACAGAACAAGCAGCTGGCTCATACGTGAACATTGGCTACCTTATGCATTATCACTACACTATATTGGACTAGCTGCAGCATGTGAAGCAAATGAGGATGCACCTTTCTGTGTCTCTGAGGTCGATGTGAGCAATGCCTTTAGGAGGGTTAATTGTAGAAAAGCTACTGGACCGGATGGAATTTCTAACAGGGTTTTGAAATCCTGCGCTGCTCAGTTAGCTCCTGTGTTCACTTATATCTTTAACACATCATTGGCTCAAGAGACAGTTCCTACTTGCCTCAAGCAGTCTGTTATTGTTCCAGTACCGAAAAACAAAAGTCCATCATGTCTGAATGACTACCGCCCAGTAGCCCTGACGTCTACAGTGATGAAGTGTTTTGAGAAGCTTGTGAAAAACATTATCTGCTCATCCCTCCCTGCCTCCTTCGACCCCCTCCAATTTGCTTACAGAGCCAACAGGTCTACAGAGGATGCCATCTCAAACCTCATGCACACCACCTTAACTCACCTGGAGGAGGGGAATGGGAATTATGTGAGGATGCTGTTCATTGACTTTAGTTCAGCATTCAACACGATAGTACCTCTCACCTTGGTCACAAAGATGAAGGCCTTAGGACTGAACACCACCCTGTGTCACTGGATATTTGACTTCCTCACCAACCGTTCACAAGTGGTTAGAGTGGGGGGTCTGACATCTGACTCATAAACCATCAGCACTGGTGCTCCCCAAGGCTGTGTTTTGAGTCCACTGCTGTACAACATCTACACACATGACTGCAAAGCCAACAGTAGTCATACCTCCATCATCAAGTTTGCAGATGACACAGTGATCTTGGGCCTGATTAGTAACAGCAATGAACAGCTCTACTTGGATCAGGTTGATGAGGTGGCACAGTGGTGTCAATCTAACAGCTTGACACTGAATATCAATAAAACCAAGGAAATGGTAGTGGATTACAGAAGGCAGCAGCAGAACTACAGTTACACCCCACAAATGATCAGCGGGCAACCTGTAGAGAGAGACACAATACCTTGGTGTCCACATTACTGAAGACTTAACATGGACTGTTAACACTCAATATGTTCTGAAGAAGTCCAGACAACGACTCTACTTCCTTCGTCAGCTAAGGAAATTCAAAGTTTCTACATCCATCATGAAGGCCTTCTACACTTCAGCGGTTGAGAGTGTTCTAACTGGTAGCATCATCACCTGGTATGGGAACTCCACAGTTAGAGATAGTAGTACTCTGCAGAGAGTAGTGCGCTCAGCTGAACGTACTATAAGAACTCAACTCCCTGCTCTACAAGATATCTATTCCAGAAGAGTACTCCTAAGAGCCCAAAAGATTCTGAAGGACTCTTCTCATCCTAACAATGGATTATTCCTACCGCTGAAATCAAGAAGACGCCTATGTAGTCACAAAGCCAGAACTGAGAGACTTAGGAGAAGTTTTTATCCCCAGGCCATCCGAACTCTGAACTCACACTATACTGACTTTGCACACATTCACTCCTCAGCACTCTCAAACATTTCCCAACTCTGAACTCACACTATACTGACTTTGCACTCATTCACTACTCAGCACTCATGACCCCCCCCCCCCCCCCCCCACACACACACACACACCTACAAGACTTTTAGCACTTTTACATCCCTCTCCCTATGCTACAGACCTTTTATTTATTTTCTTATTTCATCACACGTCAAAACACACAAACACACACACACACACATATCTGACTTTCTCCAACTTTTGCACATCTCAGACACCTCCGTGCACAGACGGAAACATTCAAAGCCTTGATAATATTTGTCCATTTCCCGGTTTTGTTCGTGCATTGGTGACCTAAATATTTAGTAGCCTATATTACAACATCTACATGCAATATCTTTACTACAACGCCTAATTACGACCTATTAATCTGGACAACTTTATAGGCTACAGCCCTATAAAGGCTAAAGTTACTTTTAGTTTTGTTCCAATTTACCGTTGTGTAAGGTTTTAAGCACCATAATTTTGCCTACCTTGTTGTAGCCCATCTGAAATAACTCCAAGCTTTGCTATGTTCCCTCCATCCTTTCGTTATTTTCAAAAAACGTTTTATATCCATGATGGCCTTGAAGTCTTGAGTTAGTGAATTAGCTTAAATCAGCTTTTCATGTGCTGTTAACCAGCAACAGATAGTATAAGAAAGCAGCAAGTATGGTTACAATTTCTGTACAATTTCTGTAGTTGCTGCATCCATTCATTGTTATTCTCTCTCCTGCTCAAATAAATGTTGTGCGTGAATTAAGTTGATGATAACGTGTTTACAAACTCTGCTTTACAGAAAATATTGTAAATAGTCTACTGTCACGCAGTTAATGGGATACTGTGCAGAGTTGAAAGTTAGGTCAACTTAAAGGAAGCCCTTGCTTGGCCGCCTGTGCTGCGCAACGCACACTTAGCTCCTCTCATCTATACAATGTAGTTCCCATTTCTGTAAACCATACATAATTTCAAAGAAAAATATTACCACTCGAGGGAAATCAGTGTGGTGTCCATGTGAAAAAATAGGCATAAATCTAGCGTACACATTTTCACGAATCACTGATGTGTTGATGACATAAATTAGGAAATGTTAGAGGACTTAAGGAGACGTGATGTTGAACTGCATGCCGATGCCATTTAACCCAAATGCCCCAGCGGCAGCACGGGAGAGAAGAGATTAACTGACAGAAGATATGCATTGTCTATAGAGAGGTAATGTTAGATTACATTGTACATTGCAAATATATCACCATGCATTCATAACCTCGTGATTCAGTGAGAATGATCCCAAAACATCGGAAAGTATGTCTTTGTGACAATTCTGTATTACATTTTGTCAAGATGAAAAATCAATAGCTAACTGTTCCCAACTGAACAGTGATTATAGCGCTGTGAACGCTCCTGGCTGCGCCTGGCAAATACGCCACCATAATAGCAATCAGCTATGGAACAAGCGTGCCTGTTGTTAAAGGGAATGTGAGATGACGCTCTGATTGGTTTATTGCACGTTACGCCCAAACCACACCCATGATTAATGTAGCTACTTCAGACAACCCCATTTTAGATTTGCGTCGGGCGCAACAGTCAAATATCCCGCCGGTAAAATAGCATCAGCGCCCGAGATCCGCCCACAAAGTGAATTGCGTTTTGCGCAAAGACACTTCCGTTTTAGACCATTAAAATAGGGCCCTTAGTGTGCACTTACAGTACAGTACACAAAATTGCTATTCTACTAACTTGGTCATTACAATTACAAGTAAAGTATACTGTATGTTTATTAAACACAAAAGGTGTATTGAAGTTGTCCTAACTAATGTCACAGTTCAGCTAACTGATATGACAAAAATGCATTTCCAGAATACCACAGACCCGGCCTACATATTGTTAAAGGGATCACATATTAATCTTTCCTGAAATTCAATCCTAAGTTACAATAACAAAGTGACAGTGACACTAAAGGCTATGTTGTTGTGTAATTGATATGTGATTTATATGGATACATCACCCCATCAATGACTATCCAAAACAAACCAAACCTGTGAGTAGAACTAGTGCTGACAGTTATAGACAGACACAGATCTGTAGCTGGAAACCATACATACTGTACAGGTACCCTGTCTCTGCTAAGTTGCAGCCGTGGCCTACTGGTTAGCGCTTCGGACTTGTAACTGGAGGGTTGCTGGTTTGAACCCTGACCAGTAGGCACGGCTGAAGTGCCCTTGAGCAAGGCACCTAACCCCTCACTGCTCCCCGAGTGCCGCTGTTGTTACAGGCAGCTCACTGCGCCGGGATTAGTGTGTGCTTTACCTCACTGTGTGTTCACTGTGTGCTGAGTGTGCTAATTCACGGATTGGGATAAATGCAGAGACCAAATTTCCCTCACGGGATCAAAAGAGTATGTACTCACACAGAGTTAAAGAGGCTAGAATATAGTTTTATATATAGTTTTGATATCCCTTAGAAACACAACTGAGCCCTAGCACCAGGTCTTGTGAGGCTGTGTACAAAAGTAGATCAATATAGAATGAAAATATGAGTGTTTTTTTTTTTATTTGCCAGGGTATGCTCATGCATTTTGTAAAATGCCTATGGAAACTCCCCATAGGACTTTTTGTTATCCAAAATGCATACTGACTCTCAAATGCTTACTGCACATGAACCCCTTTGTGTAGAAGCATAATCCTGGTCTCAAATGAAAGGTAACATTTTGAGGTTTCTTGTGGACTATTTAGATTGTATGTCAGGTGTTCTGATATAGACTGACTACACAAAATATGGAATAATTACATGGAATATGTCTATATGTTTGCATTTACTTTGTTGGTTCAATGAGTGTGTATAAGATAAACTATACAACCGTACAACACGGTTTGTGACCAGGAAA
The DNA here is from genome assembly GCF_046254945.1 of Alosa pseudoharengus. Taxonomy (NCBI): domain Eukaryota; kingdom Metazoa; phylum Chordata; class Actinopteri; order Clupeiformes; family Clupeidae; genus Alosa; species Alosa pseudoharengus. Next base: position 29,460,375 of record NW_027468650.1, on the reverse strand, counting down.
ACTAATGAAGTTGCGCAGGAACTGCTTTAGCGCAATGCAAACTTTACGCACCGACTGACAGCTTGCCGATATGCTCTGCGTCTCCAACACTACAAAAACGCCCAGTCGGTGTAGCCTATTAAAAAAACATTTTATCCCAAATGCCATCAGCATTCTTAACCAAACTTGGTGTCAACACTCATACCTGGCTGAGCTGTTATGTAGTCTATATTTAAAGTTATAATGATTTTTTTTTTTTCTTTTTTCTTTTTCGCATGTCCAAATTTCCGTAAAGGATTCCCGGGACACTGAAAGACCGGGGTACATGAAACTTGGTGGGCATGTTACCCCACATGGATAGCATGGAACCATCATTTTTCGTTTTTTGATCTATGGCCCCCCCGCTGGACTGGACCCCCCAAAAGGAGGGTAGGGCAGACACAGTTTTCCGTTCATGGGGGGCCACACAATAAATTAATTTATGTTACTATACACCAACTGGCCTGTAGGTGGCCGGAGACAGTTTTCTGTGAATATCTCGAGAACCGTAGGGCCTAGGAGGTCCACCTTTTTTTTTGTATGTTGGTCTTAAGGGGGCATGTCAACCCATCCCATTACCACTTATTTCATGTATAGCGCCACCTAGTTAAAAATTAAAAAGCAAAAAATTAGGTGTTTTCATCACAATATCTCTGGCTGACATGGTCAAAACTGCACGAAATTGAAAGTGTAGGATCATTATGACACCTTCCGCACACACATACATTCACAGTAATCATACGTATGACACATACTCACACAGTAGACATATGTATGCATGCATGCATATACACAAACACACATACGCAGACAAACACACAAGCACGCACACACACAGACTCACACACACACACACCCAGACACATAAACATAAACATATGCACGCACACATGCACACAATTCAAGAATTTCTCAGAATTATGTAGACATATGTACGCATGCATGCATATGCACAAACACACATACGCAGACAAACACACAAGCACACACACACATACCCACACACATAAACATAAACGTGTGCACGCACACATGCACACAATTCAAGAATTTCTCAGAATTATGAACAGGCAAGATGGGGGTGGGGTTGTATAAAATGAATTTTACATGTGAAATCTATGAACTAATCATGTTTTGGTACTTGTTGTCTAGCAGATACCAGTGAGAATTGAGTGTGGATAATGCAATTTAGTGAGAGTTAGAATCATATAGGCCTTTCAGCGTGATTTATTTTTGTGGAAAAAATGTGCTGGACTGGGCGGCGGTCATATTTTGTACCGCTCTGCGGTACATCTAGTTTATTAATTGTCTATATGTTTTCCTTTTTTTGTACTGTACTTGTTTTAATTATAGGCTTCTTCAATGTGTCTGAGATGTTGTTTGTCCATCTGTCTGGTGAGCTAAAGACAAATGTCCACTGTGGTGTAGGCTAACTAGCCTACATTAAATATTTATTTTATTCTATTCTAATCCACCATGAGTAATGTAAGGATGGAGAATGCTTTTCAAGTAGCCTATATTTAGGATTCAGCTGAAAAACTCTAGCGTTCTTGAAAAACTCGTTTGGAGATCAATGGATAGGCTATCATGTGATGTCGTGGTCTTACCGCCCTCTCACAGTGAATTGCACGGATGAATATTACATGATTTTGTGCGTCTTTGTCAATCGGACCTTCGTCAAAATGAAACGCCATTGTGTGACAAGTGTAAAAATAGCGGCCTGGTTGAACATGCACTGAAATAACCAAACATTGAACATAACCTGAACAAAACCTACCCCCTACCAGTTTAAGTTCAGAGCCTATGTTACCATAGTTACTTACATAGCCTGATCATATTTGAGCATTCTGGAACTGAAATCCCAGGTTTACCGCTAACTCTGGGTTAACATACTTAAGCCAGTAAACCTGCTTTCTGGAATACCCCCCTGTACTTTGTGCTAGTTGGGAATAAGTAGTCTAGCATATAGAACAAACTCCGTGGGGTTTCCGTTTCAGTAGATAAATGTGATTTGTTTGCATAGTGTTTTGTTATCACACATTTTGGTCATTTACACTGAGAAATGTTACCTTCCCTGCCTGTATTTCAGTCCAGGGGGGTATTCCAAGTACGTGGTTAAGTGACAAACCTGGGTTAGTTAACTCAGAGTAGGTGGTAAACCTCCTAATAGAAGAGCTGTATGACTTAATTCTCCTAACAAAACAATACCATAGGGCTCTTGTTGTAGGAGGTTTACCACTTACAGTACTCTGAGTTAACTTACCTAGGTTTATCATTAAACCACGTACTTGGAATACCCCCCAGATCGTCACGTTAGTCAGATCATTTATAATTATATGCTCCAAGACCAAAGTCAGTGCCCAATTCACTTCTACTGTATCCGAAGTCATGAGCAACAGGCAGATGCAAATGTGCGAAAAATCACCACTTTATTCAATGGCCAATAGTTTAGACAATGCATAAGTCTTGTTCACTAACTCTGTTTTGGCAGCAATCATGGCAGAAGCATCTTCTCTCTTTCCCTCTCTGGCTAGGTGGCCGCTCGCTCTAAATTCTTAAAGGAGCCACACCAATTTTACAAAGTGTTAAATGTGTGCTCTCAACTTGTATGTTTTGTTTTGTTTTTGTTTATTGATGTTTATTTGACGTTATCCTGAGTTGATTGAATTGATTGAACACTGACACCTGTGACTGTTAATGTGGGTGTGTACCTGTAATGTGATTGGTGTATTCAATAAATCACCTTGAGTGAGCGCAGCCGTTGCTGTGTGTTGGAAGTCAGTCATGTTGTTGCGTCTACTCTGTCAACACAAAGGTCTCTAGAACTAACAGTAGGGTCACATGGGATCATGTTTTGTTGTCCTGACAGATTTTACTGAGAGACAGTGCAAAATAATCTAGGTAATAATGTATTTAATTAAGATATGGACACAGTGCCAGTGTGGAGGCTTGTTTTAGACAGAATTGTTTTTTATTGTATTTTTGTTTTGTTTGAAATAGCCTGCTATTATATATTTTATTTGATACTCATTATTATTTAGTTTAGGCCTATTGTAACAATCAGAGCAGAGCAGAAAATGTATTGCAATTTTATGCTACTTATTTTGTGGTAGAAATATCGGTATCGGCAAGTACACAAATGTAAATACTCGTATCGGTTTGAAAAAAATGGTATCTGGACATCCCTAATTTGAAGCATGGCAAAAAAAACAAGCAAGCAAAATGATTTTACTTTCAGGCACTCATATACACTGATGACTAATCTGATGATTTCATTTTTTGTGAATTTTTAGTCTCAAATAGATAATGCAGTGAACCTCTTACAAAGTTGTAGTACCAATGCCCATCACCCAAAAGGCGTCAACCACTCTACTGGGGCAGTTGTGTTGAAAGGTTGAAATACAGGGGATATTTAAAATATTAAAGTGAATGAGAAGGCTAAAATACAGGCTTAACCCCCCCCCCCCCCGCTCAAAAAGAGAAAAGAAACAAGAGGCCTATTAGTCGTTCCATAATCCTGATTCTTGTTTTGAGGGCCAATACACTGTTTGCTGCATGCACGCTACAAAATTTGCTCTGCAATTGCCACATTTCTGGAAGAAGCTACAATTTTGAAATTTGGTATGTTTTCATCTGGCCAAATTTGCTGGAAGTTTCATTTGGCACACAATTACACACAATTATACCCCCCCCCCCACACACACACATTACACCATACCCCCCAAACACACACCATACCCACACACCACCCCTCCCCCATACACACACACCATTTCATCATCTACCCCCACCCAAACACACAACACACCTCACACACACTTCATTACCCCCCACGCAAACATACACACACATACACACACACACAGAAACATATACACACGTTTAGAGTCCAAACGTTTGAATGGCGGTTTATGTACATGCATGGTTCTGATATGTACCTCAACCCTGATGAAAAATTGATGAGAGGAATTTTAAAAGATAGTTTAGATTGAAAACCTGCACTACATGAGAATGGATTATTTCCCCCTTTCTTAGGGCCTGTCCACACGGAGACGCTTTTTAGGTTAAACGCAGAGGTTTTGCTTCGTCTTGGCCGAGCGTCCAAACGAATCCTGTAAACGCACTGCTATGCCCGAAACCGCACTTTTCTGAAACCTGGTCCCAGAGTGGAGAAATCTGAAACCGTAGCCCGTTTGAATTCGTTTAGACAGCGAAACCGCACATCCTGCTTGCATATCGATGATGTCATCGCCACACCTCAGCTGCCCTGGACTTGCACTTATAGACAAGTTATTGAGCTGTTTCCGCTCTACATCCTGAACTTCTTCCGTCGAATGCAATCCACTTCCGTTCTGGCGGGCTGGGTTTGTTTTGCTAGCTTGCTCCGTTGTGCCGACGAAGCACTGATATCGCTGTGACAAAGAGGATATAACCATTAGCTGCTACAACATGAAGAAAAGTGGTTCGGGAACGACGTGTGCGGTAGTTGGTTGTAAAAACTCGAGAAAGCACCTGAACGAGTGGTTAGATAGAGAGGGCTACGACCACAAACCAGCTACGAAGAGGCAATGTCCATGCGCTCCATTGTTTACATTTTTTCGCAAGCCTGATAGCGACTTGGAATCAAGGACCTGGCTGAAGGCATTGAATGTAAAGAAACCACCCCGCAACGTTTTTGTTTGTTCCCATCACTTTGTGGACAAAAAACCAACCAAGGATAATCCTTTCCCAGAGTTGTGGTTGGGATACAATCGCACTACCCAGCCAAAGAGGCGTCAACTCACCCAGCGGACAACTGCCTCCCCCCAGATAAAGAAACGCAGACTTGAATCTGAGGGTAAGTTCAGCAACTTTAGCTATGAAGCTGAAAATACTGTTAATTATGAAGAACATTGCTACCGGTATTTTGCTAAGGCAGTTGATTGTTTTGGAGATGGGACAAACAATGCACACGATACATCATTAATTGTGTGTAATATGTGTGCCTGCATGTCTTAAGATGTCTTAGTCTACATCATAAATACAATGCAAGGTGGCAGGCTGTTGTGATGATGATTGTGTGTGTGCGCGTGAGTGGAATGTTGTAGTACAAATTTTGTCATTGTGATTATTAGTGAGAGGACTATGTCTGCATTCATTTGGCTCCATCCATGTTTTCTGGTCCCCTTATTAGATGCTCCTGAAACCTGTCAGCCTGCCTGTGAGGCCGAGCCTGCTACACCAAAATTTCGAGATGCCCAGACCCAATGGGAGGATCCGTCACATGTTGACCACACGTACTGTTCAACAACACCGTCCGTTAAAGTAGACAAGGCTACACAGTGCGAGGCAGAAATGGGTCCTACTGTGACTAGCACCACGGTCATTGATGATGCTAGGTGTATACAGGAGTGCGTATGGTTCAATTTTTCACCCTAGTGACGGTGTTGTTGCCTTTCAGTAAGCCATCAATTACCCTTCCTGTTGTTGACCAAATCCTAATGACCTTGATTAAGTTAAAACTAAACCTAATATTAGGAGATATTGCTCACCGCTTCAATGTGTCTACATCCATGGCAAGCATTGTGATTAGTCACTGGATTGACGTGATGGGTGAACAGTTCAAAGTCCTGATCCCATGGCTTCCAAGAGAGACACAAACACACTTTGCACTCTAGCCAAGTAGCCTATGATGTAGTTCGGATACCAACAATAAACAAGACAAGGCCTAGGCTACAATGGTCAAATAATCTAGTTACCTTCCACAGGATCGCAGCTGAGTGGGAACAAGATCTCCCTGGTCCAGCAACACACGTACATCCCGCAGTTTTGACTTCTCCAGCTTCAGTTACCAGCACCCAAGCATTATGCCACGCATTGTTCAAACACTAGCTAGGCTCTACATTTGCTTTCAGATAAACAAAACGAGCATGTTTGTATGACATGACACAACCGACTTTGTTGCTGTGCAGGTATTGATATGCCTCGGAGGCTTTCAAGATTGTCCATTGCTTTTCCATCTATTGCTAAGGATTGCACGAAGTAGGAGCAAATCTTGCTGTACGTTATGCTGGGCCACGTCGTCATGTTATCCTCCCAGTTCTGCACTGAATTTGGGTGGGGGAGAATAACGCCATCTCCAGTCAAAGTGGTAGAACCGTGATCCCAAGCTAGCATGGACATCGCTGTGTTTACACCGGCAGACGCTGCGCAAACCACTTCCGGCGGAAATGAATTGCATTTGGTAGCGTTATGGCGGCACCCGGGGTTTCACGCGTGAACTTGTGTATAGTATTGCCTAACAATGCTAGTTTTCATACATGACATTACCTACGATTACGATATAAATATCACAACTGGTGCTGCGCAGCGCCGATAGCTTATGACTTGGTGGACTGAACACTGTTTTTTCCCGGTGTTTTTTTTATGCATTCTAGCTAGGGCTGTAACGATACACCAACCTCACGATTCGGTTTGTATCACGATTGTTGACCCACGGTTCGATACGAATCTCGATTTTTCTTTTTTTTTTTTGGGGGGGGGGGGCTAGACATTTTATTAAATAACATTTTAATAGCCTCCCTTAGAACACCAGAGGATTACAATATAAAATATCTATTATTTTATATCCTGATATCAAAATATTTTTCTGAATGACTGATATTTATGACAGCACACTTTATGCAGATTAGCCTATAGCCTAGGCCTACTATTTTTTATTACAACTCTACCTCTTTAATTCAGCTGTCTGGTTGAAGCCTGGAAATATTGTAAACAAAGTAGCATATAGCTTAGCCTATCATAGTCTACTGATTGGACTGTTCAGTTTCCCCATGTGTGTTTAAGTTTCAAGGTAATACTTGTTCTCCTTGGGACAGGCCCTTTTGGGAAACGTTGGTATTGAGATGATCAGTCAACTTCAGTGCAAGAGTTTTAAACAAATATGTGCAGCATGCTAATGATGCTAAGCGGATTTAATAGTAATTTAGCTAGTCGTCTATGCCAGTGTTTCTCAAACTTTTTCAGACCAAGGACCACTTAATCAATAAAAAAAGCCTCACGGACCACCTAGCTAAAAATAAATAAATAAATTAGACCTACTTCAATAGTAAATTACACAATAGGCCTACTCACTGAACCACTTTGATTGTATTATTGTGTCAGAGAATTCATATGATTTAAACTAGCATGGCTTACATAGGCAGTGTTGCAGAAATGTTTGCATTTACATACAAGTTGGTTCAATATTGCAAACAACTCATCTATATTATATTTTACCACGTCTGTTCGCGGACCACTTGGGCTAGCTTGCAGACCACACTTTGAGAAACACTGGTCTATGCGTCCTTGCTTTCACGATTGTGAATGTTTTATCTCTCGCGTGTTCATTGAGCAGGAGAGGGAGGGAGAGTGAGAGGGAGGGAGCGCGAGAGAGAGCGGGGCAAGGAGAGGGGGTTCTATATTGTTTGGTAAAGTTGCACACATAGTCTACAATGAAAGCAAGGAGAGGTATGAAATTATTATTTATTTATTTATTTGTTTTTGGACAACGTAGGCTACCGATAAGTAAAGCGGGAGTTGTGGGTTGCTTTTGCACTGCATGAAACACTAGAAAGGGTGTGTCGCGATTCTGCCTTTTCACACCACGACACAGTATCGTGGATATGAATGTCGCGATTTCGGTTTCGAATCGTAAATCGTTACAGCCCTAATTCTAGCAACTGTCAGTGACGCGAGAGAACAAGTTATTAGGAAAGTGCAGTGTAAGTTTAGGCTACATTAATTTGTGCGTAGTGCCAGTGTCATTCATTTATTTTACATGTCTTACAACATATATACATGCATTCACAGTCGAGTGAAATCAGATGTAAGCATACAAAGACGCTTAGAACTCACGTTAAGCTGATGGTAGCACACTGAATGCGAATGCACGATTTGATGCAGGCAAAAGTATTGACTGTTACTAAAGAAGGTTTTTATAGCAATATTATAAATGTGGCGACAGAATAGCCTAGAACTTGGGTAAGCCTTGCGTTTAGTAGCCTAATTGTGGTGATAGCCTAATGTGAATCACGGACTATCCTACAACCAAAGAAAGTAAAGGTGATTAGTAGGCCTACCTGCGTTAGCCAAATAAAGGACGGGACTGCACCCTTCACAAACCGTAAAATAAAGTTTATTAGTTTTACAGTTGACTACAGTTGACAGTTCACCATCAGTCCACACAAACAATTCTGGTTTCCTTGCACTAGCCATTTCGTCGTAGCCTATTCTGTCTGTAAAGCGCAAGTTTTGTAAGTTTTGGTCATAGACAGTAAACTATTTGGTCAATTTCTTTAAAGAAACAGTGCCACCTATAGGCCTGGGGTATGAAGTAACGTGTTGAGTCGTGTTGAGATGGATCCGTTTGGACGCAACTGATACGGTTCCAGGGAAGACGGAGGAAAAAAAGATCGGTTTGGTATGTGTGGACTAGGCCTTAAACTACAAGCTCCAATGTCTGAAACAGCATGGTGACTCATCTAGGATGGATTCACAGAGGGAAAACCTGACTTTTTGCAGACATGAGTGCTATTGATCAAGTTGTAACCTTTAAAATCCCTGCAATGCCCATTTCCCCCCCCCCCCCCCCAAACCCACCCAAAATGCTGCTAATTGCTGTTCAGGCTGCTGCCTTTTTAAACGAACATATTTCTCCTGATACCCTCCAAAGCCCACTTCTAAATGTAACACTACTACTTATAAATCTCCATGTAATTTCCGTATCACACAGACGATTATTTGAAATTTCTTGTGTTAGTGGTTTAGGGGCCTCACAGAGATCAAATATCCATATTTCACATGCATGTCTGCACCAGCCCTCCAATGTAATTAACGGTCGCACCTTAACACATAATAATGTGTTCAAGAAGTCACATTTCAAATTGTCTTAACAGAAGTAAGCAAAAAAACATGTTTTTCCATGTTTTAAATGTTGGATTAATATAATGTACACCCCTGTTCTATTCCTAACCAAGGAAGACAGAAGGCAGTGCCAGTTGATGACAGAGGCGTGGAAAATTTTGTCACGGCTGTCCTGAACTTCCACTAATGGAAGTTCCACGTATGGTCTGATGTACACACATATCTTAACTCAATATCACACACAAACATATCTACTAACTGTGTGCACTAGGGGTTGCTTCTTTCAAATGTGCAAGATAAAACACATTGTTTATTTTAGAATGTTTACGTCATATGGTTACCGATTTAAATAGGCACGATTGACTGTATTCATATACTGAGCACAACTTGTTCCCCCTTAAAACTGAATTAAATTTTGCCCTTGCAGTTAATTTACTTGCAGACTCCCCATAACAGAGACAAATAAAACAGGCAAAACCCTCATTTAAATACTGCTGTCTCCATTATGTTTGCACTTTCTGTCTTAGTAAAACAACTTAGAAAAAACAACCAAACGTGCAACATTATAGAATGCCTATAGGATACATGGGATGTTAGGGACTGTTCATTACATATAAACGGGGCCACCGGAGGAAAATAGGGGAGGGTCATGTCTTTTTATTCTTTGTTGAGGGGAGGGTCACCTAACTTTTTTTGTCTAGGAAGGGGGGTCACCCATCTTTTGTATTAATGAAAACAGCAAAAAATCAAAGTGGCTTGTTTGATTGTTGATTTCTGTCGCCATATAACGTTCTCTTTCGTTCCATAGCTCTGTCAACATTGAACAATGCAAATAAGGGAGATTTCAAGGGTTTCTCACGCAAAATACGGAAAATGTCAACATTTGTCCCCAGTAACATTGGAAGGGTTGGAGCAACAAAGTAGCCTACTTTATTCACGCCAACAGTCTATATCCATTTGGTCAACTTTATCCAGCCCTAAAAAAAGCTAAATTTAACTTTGATTTACTTGTAGTTTACCGTGTAGCCTAACTTTAAACAGTGTGGATGCTTACCATAAAGCATACTTGTGCTTCATTCATCCACACATCCAGCTCTTAACGTTTTGACAAGCATTTCTACCAATTGACCTTGTTCCTGCCCATCTCTAGCTTTGCTGTCTCCATCCTTTCTATTTTTGTTGTTTGCAAAAAAATATATAGTAGCCTATTTATTGGTAACCAGCAACAAGTGCAATTTGTTATCGCTGTCATTCTCTCTCCTGCCAACAAAAATGTGTTACGTTCCAAGTAGCAGTGCGTAATTCTGCTTCATAAAGTTGAACAAATACATTGGGTCATAATAATAGCCAGTTTATGGTCTACAGTGTAGTTGGTAAGTTATGGTAGGCCAACTTGGAGTGAATATACAGAGGGAATTCTTTGTCTACTCATAGCTGAGTAGCCTGGCAGGTGCGCACGTAGACATAGCCTACGGCCGAACACTGCAAGCGCCAATGAATTGTGCTCTCACGACAACCACGTCGTTAACTTAAATAGGCCTAGGTTAACATCACTCTGAGTTCGCATTCAAGCAAGCAAAACGATGATTTGAATACATCTGTTTCACTGGAAGGGCAAGGGGTAACAACAGGACAACACAGAGACAGGCCAGAATGCAGGATGTTATGAGAGTAGGCTATTACAGTAATATGGGATATTGTACGGGAAAATATTAAAACGGCAAGACAGCGGGAAAAGTTAAAATTATAAACCCGGAAAAAGTTGGCATGTTAGGTATTTCTCGGTCCCTGTGATTATTTGTTAAATTGTGCAAACGGCCTTTTCAAGTCATTTGAGAAGGAAGGAGTGTAGCAAGCTCCCAAATTGACGCTAGTCTGAGAAATTGAGTTTTGGATAATGTTCAGCTTCAGCAGCTTTACAATGACTGAGGAAGCCTAGAGACGAGTCCATAGCAACAAGTTCATGTGTTGAATTTGTTATTACCCAGTGTGCTTTGTTGAATGGTCTCAATGTTTTATTTCATGTAAATACTTACTAGAGGAGTAACTTTTCAAGTAGGCTAATGCAGTTGCAGGAAGTGTGCATTTAGTTTCCATGTTTATTGTGTTTCCACAACAATGTTAGTGAGTAAATCTACTGAAATGGCCACCATCTTGGTGATGTGTAAGATCAGAAAGCAGATGTTAATTTTAGGACGGTAGCCTAAGTCGATGTGTTTTCATAGCGCTTAAGCGGATGGTATCGACAATTGGCCGGGGAGGGTCATGCCTTTTTTGAAAATGCTGCTGGAGGGTCATTGAAAATTATCTTGCATGCAGGGGAGCCGGTGACCCCTTTATAAATAATGAACAGTCCCTTAGTTAATTAGGCCCTAAGAATGCCACTTGTTGTTTGCATTGTGCACTGTGTACGGTGTTACAGTGGTTTGTAGTTGGAGCTGAATGTAATGTGATATAGCGTCCAGTGAAGAGTTTTAAACCAGGCCAAAATCCTTCATTGAAAATAATGAGCATGTCCAAAAGTGCTGAAACTAGTCGACTCATCTAAACTGAGCTAAGATGATACAATGACCCCTTGGAGAAGGTCAGTTTTAGCAGTGGGTGGAACCACAAAGAGAAACACACGTACACTACAAATGGATGGCAGCACATGCACGCGCACGCACACACACACACACTTGCACATCACACCAAAGAAACCTTTCCGTTAGTATTAACAATCTCTCTGCTGGCTTTCATGTGGCTTGTCTGGTTGCATTTACAGCCCATTTCCCTTCTTTCATCCTATGTGCCGGTCTGCGAGACTGTCACAGGGAGAAGATGCAATCGGACTGTGTGTGTGTGTGTGTGTGTGTGTGTGTGCAGTGCTGGCCCTTGGCACACAAATGAGCTGCTGAAATATTTAAAACGGCAAGAAATCTTCTGGAGAAGTTCTCCTGGACACATGACTAATGGGCGACACCCTGGATCCCTATTTAAAATAGGGGTCAGACCCGCTGATTGTGGTTTAATGTTCGCTCCCGTGCCATGCATAATGTATCTGTCTGCTAATTATGACAGGTCAGACAGATGCTGCAGCTCACTGGGTTGAGCCCACACACACCCACCCAAAGCGTGATGGGTCAGAGTCAGGTCTCATTTAATCACACCGTAACCAAAACCAGATTAGAATCAAGACTTATGGAATCTTGATTGGCTAAATCACAGTAGTTCTTTCAAAGGGGGATATTAAAGAGGAATTACAGAGTTGACTGACTCTAAGATTAGCGAGCTACCTTACTTAAAGCACACAAAAAACATAGCCAGTAGGCAGATAAAAGCATCCTTTCATTGGAACTGGCATCTTTTAGTGATATTCATCCTGTGAACGCTTTTCTTACATTTTCACACCATACTGTACATTATCCCAGACCATAGAACGATACTCTGCAGAGCCTGTCAGTTTTTTGGGAACAACAATTACAGTATGTGTACCTGTCCTACACATGAATGAATTTGATGATAATACCAAAATACTTGCTTATTAAAAACACCTCATATAGTGGCAAATTGGTACATAGGCTTTTTTTATTCTATGTGATTGGGAGCAGCGAAGAGATTTGTGTTTGAGCTACTAATGCAAAGTTTGGCTCAACAATGACCACAGCAGCTGCCCCGTGAAATGGTTCAGGCCAACGTCCGAGCCTGATCTGGGCCGGATAAGACCCGGACTCGTCCACTGCTCCAGTGTCTGGAGGGAGTTGAACCCATGACCATGTGGCTAGCTCGCGGCTGGCACCGCACTCTGCAAGCTGAGCTCCAGCAGGACAAAATGTCCCCGTCTGTGCCGTTTCATAACTGGAGGGCAGCGTCGAAGAGGAAATAAAATCCGTCATTTGGAGAGACGCTTTGACTGCCTTTAAAACTAATGACCTCCACTGGCACCGCAGCTTTTGCTGTCTCTCCACCCACTGCAGCGTCGTACACTCAAATTTGGATGACTCAAATTTGACCTTGGGTGGAGGGGGGTAATAACAGGCACCGTACAGTACAGTGTGTCCATTGAAGAGCCTTGTAGAACAGAAACATGCTGATGCTGGTGTTTTGGAACACCAGTGCAGTCCAATCTATCTTTGTCATAGCATGGCATAGCTGTTGCCATGGAGCACTGTCAATTCCTTTTGTGTCACAGTAGGTTCTGAGGATAACTGCGCTATGGCTGAAGAATTGTCTTGAGCGATGCTTTCATGTAAAATGAAAACGACACAAAGGGGGGAAAGATTTTTTTTTTTGCTGTAAAGAGAAGCTATTCTCAGGTACAGCAGGCAGGTGAACTGCACCTGTGCAAGAGATGGATTTTTTGCCAAGTGACTTCATTACAGCTAAAATATAATGAGACACCAAAACCCCTGAGAGGTCACTGTGCTCTGGCTATCTTCAGAAAAGATATTTCTCCATGTTAGGTGTTCTGTTAAACATTCTGCATGCTCCTGAAAGTGAACCTTATTAACAAGACAGAAATCAGAAACTCTTGTAAAAGTGATAAATCAGGTGTCATGGAGATGAGAGGTTCCTGAAGCACTATCTTTAGGAAGTAAACACTCCTCATTATTTTAACGAAGACACCTTCAAGTTCTTGGTTTCTAGTGATGGTTTCTAAGATGGATTTCGCTGGAGTCTTTTGGAAAGATAACCTCCTCACTTCACCATGACATTAGGGGTTGTCACAGAGAAGAGAGAGAGAGAGAAAGAGAGAGGGAAAGAGAGAGAGGAAGAGGGACAGAAGTAGAAGAAGAGAGAGAGAGATACGTTTTCAGCCGTCCTCCTGCAGCCATTGAATGACTCTGACGTTTTCGGCGGCGATACTGTCAGTCGTCCCGAGGCTGTGCATCCATCATGCATCTTCCCTTCAACCTGCACATCCAGAGCAGCGGTGCCAATGCCACCGACGTCTATATTTAGCTCTCTCAATGGCACTTCAGGGCGCCTGACACCAACGGTGGAAGCATAATATGCAAGTGAGGGCCGACTGGGCAGGGAGAGACAGCTCTTTCACAGGTCTTTCTCTCAGCAGTTTGTGTTTAAAAATACACTGTGACTTAGGCCGCCTGTCAGACGAGCTCTCCCCCACGGAAGGGCATCTGCACCAGCCAGGTCACTCAGGTCAGGGCAGACAGTTTGTCTGTGCAGTGGCTAACACATTTTATGACTCAGCCTTTATTATAACAGAATAGCGGTCGCATTTAACGTCAGCACAACACACAAATGACCAGGTTGCACTTTCGTGTACACCTTTGTGCGACTTCTTAGTAATTACATATACATATCATCATAGCTTCTTAGCAGCAGGGGAACCCATCATGAGTGTGGAGGAGGGTGGGTCTGTGACACCAGACACCACTGTTCAGCCTTCTGGAGGTGTTGTGGGCCTAATTCAACAGAAGAAAGAAGGTGCCAGCCTGAAAACCCTTGTGAAATGCACAATGAAGGCTGCTCTGATGGTTATGTTGTTTATATATTATATAGATATTATAGATATTGTTATCTAAAATGGGATGTTAAATTACCAAAATGACTGCCCAGTTCTAAAATGATTTATTATTCAATGCAGGTTGACTGTTGTGTGCTGCAATGGACATTGCACATCAATGATATGGCTCAGTGTATTTAGTTTACTTTAAAAGTAGTACACAATTGAAACCGTACTATTGTGTGTACATTTAACACAACAAAAACAGTGATAATAAGAATCATAAAGGTTCTGCTGGGGGTTGGTGGGTACGGTGGGTATGTAACTCAATAAGGCAATCTATAAAATGACTAAACTATGAGCCATTCTCCACTGGGTTACTCGTACCACAGCTTAATAACATTGCCAGCCCCATGATTCAGTCTGTTGTGTTCTCTCCCTGATAAATATGGAGGCAAAATTAGCCCACCCTAAGGTCTCGGCGGCTGCTCTCCATATCTCTTAGGTCTTCATGCTGGTGGTCTTATTTATGCCACTGGGCCTGGACGGAGTAAGTGAATCATTACAGGTATATAAGGATGACAAGTGGCACCGTTTTGGCGCTCGGGATTCAATTATGCGCCCCTGGAAAGAATGCCAATACCCATGCACATCGCCCTGTCCCTGTTTCATTTAAGTGATTCATTTACAAGCTTTCCACAGAGTCTATTTTCGTAGAGAAACTGCTGGTGGGTATTGGTTGATATGAGCCACAACATTCTTTTCGGAGATTATGCTGTGGTGTTTGATGTTTTTTGCTTAACTATTCTGTTTTTTTTAGGTTGTTGACTGAGGTTTTTGTTAGGTTTTTTTTTTTTTGGTCAGGCCTATCACAGCAGCAGAAATATAATCTTCAAAATTATTTTCAAAACAGACAAGAGAAAGAGTGCAGAGACTGAGAGGCAGAGAGAGTGTTTTATTACGTAAACGAAGGCAGGCTATTTCTCCCTTAGCTGGGCTATCCACAGCACAGGCAAGCACAGTTGATGGACGCAAATAGACACAAATTAGCCCGTAGTAGCTTCTATTGTCTCGACTCATTAAGCCCATCAGTAATGTGCCACGTGGACTGGGAGTCGGGTGGAACACTAAGGTGAAAAAAGGTTGCCAGTAGGTGTGTGTGTGTGTGTTTAGGGTGTTAATTGTATTTGTGTTTGTGTCCGAATCATGGCTTTGTACTTTTTGTGCCAATTTGCACATATTAAGTCTTGTTGCTTATTAAGTCTACAATTAGACCCCTGAACATATTCCCAGAGTTGCCAAAGGGAACAATATAGCTCAACCACATTGTTACTTATAAACACTGTAAAAAGGATTGACACTAAGAATCTAATGTGAAGAAATTAAAAAGTTTTTTCCCACTTCTCAGTTTCATCATAGTGGAATTAGACTCTCATGTCATTGCTCTTGTTCTATCCTTTTATAATTAGCTTGCAGTATATTAGCTCTCTGTTTTTCTGGCTACCCTGAACATCAATACAAAGTTAATGGAAGCCAACTGTAAGTAAACACTATAAAGACCTGTGTGAAAACAGAACAATTTGAATCAATGGTGCAGGCCAGGCCGCTGGCTCTTATGTGAGAAGTAAATTAATCAGGGAAGTCATTAATCAAACGCATTCCCCAAGAGGACAGGATCGTTGAGAGAATGATCTGTAGTACTTGAACAGGCAAGCGGCTGGCACAACAACAGCCATAACTTAACAAGACATCCTTTAAGTTCAGCTGCACACCAGGATATTTGATATTTTTAGAACTTTTCACACAAAATTTGCTCGAATCATGGGCGCCATGATTCCAACGTCAGATGATTCTACAGTGTAACCATCTCCCAATAGTCTAGTTGCATCTCTCATAGGCCCAATAGTGAACCTAGAAATGTTGAGTACCTTAAAGTTTTATTGCAGAAATGTCATCTATAGGCCTAGTGGATGGATTTCAACTTGGTTGCTAAAAGTTGCACCTTGGGCAATTTATATAATTAGCATAATAAGATCATTAAAGCATAATTAGCATAACAATCTTATTATGCTAATTATGTAAATTAATAATGCGTTTTCTAGCCGTTTTGTTAAACATGCTAACTATGCTAGCAATGCTAACTATGCTAACCATGCTACTTAGCTAACGTTTTCTAGTAGTTTTGCTAAACATGCTAACTATGCTAGCAATGCTAACATGCTAACTATGTATCATTTTTAGTAGTTATGCTAACTATGCTAACTAACATGTTAACTATGCTAACCATGTGACTTAGCTAACCTAGCTAATAATTTTAGTAGTTATGCTAACTATGCTAATTAGCATGTTAACAATGCTAACATGCTAACCATGTGACTTAGCTAACCTAGCTAATCATTTTTAGTAGTTATGCTAACTATGCTAACTAGCATGCTAATAATGTTATCTATGCTAACCATGTGACTTAGCTAACCTAGCTAATCATTTTTAGCAGTTTTGCTAAAAATGCTAACCATGCTAACTAGCTACAGTGGGTAGGAGTCATAGTTGATGACAATTATTGACATAGTTGATGACAAGTTAAAAGTTGTTGATAGACAGCTAGTTTAATAGATAGTTTAATAATAGTTTAAAAGTAGACTGTTTAAAAGTTGAATGTATATAGTTTAAAAGTTTAAAAGTAGAATGTAGATAGTTTAAAAGTTGTTGATAGACAGCTAGTTTAATAGATAAATAGTTTAATGATAGTTTAAAAGTAGACCGTTTAAAAGTTGAATGTAAAAAGTTCAGTAGTTTAATGGGCTACATTGTTTAACAGTGGATTATTGTAGTAAGGACTTTTATTTTTAAACAGTTTTGGGCAGAGGAAACAGTTCAATAGGATGTGTAGTCTTAATTGACCCAGATTGTATGCTTGTAGCTTGATAGTAGGGATGGAAAGAGGGGTCCACGCGCACCCCCCGGATTTTTTTATGCCACCTACATTTTTTTAATCCTTAAAGTGTCTATTTTCAGAATCTGCCAGGTACCAAGCTGAAAAAATGGGTTAAAGGCTTCATTTTTAACCCTTTATTGCACCCGACCCAAACTCGAAAAATAAAAAAATGAGATAGAAAGTAAACAAGATACAGAGACAAATAAACACATTTTCCCATACAATTCTGACCCAAGGAATTCAATGGAACAGTTATTTATTTCATTTGACAACATCTTGACTTGTTTTTTTTAATATATGGCCAAAAAACAGGCAAAACAGGCTCATTTGGCAACTATTTTTTCATTTCAATATCAATCAGTTACAGCAACACTACTCATCTTCCTCATCATCATCACAGAAGAGATCCTCTAAGTCCATTTCTTTCATTTCCAGCTCTTCATCCTCATCATTATGCTCATACTCTCCACTTCTGACCAAAAAATGGCAAAAACGGCTCACTTGACCACATTTTATTATACTAGTTAGTCCGTGAGCCAGAGGGGTTGGTCGTTACCGAAAAAGCTACCATACCTTTTCTGAAAGCCTGGAGTCATCTTTTGTCTTTTAATCCTGTGGCACCAGGGAGCATCAGAGAAACAAAATCCAAACACTGAAATACTGGCATGACCAGTATGGAGGGGGTGATTTTCAGTCTTATATCAGACATGGCGTTTGAGAAAATAATGTGTATAAATTAAGCAGAACACTAACATAGCTGAAAATCTAGAAACGGTATAACAAATAACAAATGAGACATGGATTCCTATGTTTTAAGGTGAGGTAAACCCAATTATGACATTTCCATTACTGTAAAAGGTCAAGGTAATGACCTTTAGGCATGGTCAATGACATTTTATGACATTTTCGCATTGATTGCATCATTCAAGGCCACAACACTAATCAAACTCTTCGTCGGAATCCTCATCAGAGGAATAGGATTGTTTCTCATCAGCAAAGTCATCCTTCTGGTTTTTGCACTGTCTTGCATGGCATAGGTCAGTGCAGGCCAAGTTGCTGGCAACACACTGACATGATGGAGTGACACAGGCCCCGTCCACACGGAGACGCTTTTTGGGTTAAACGCACAGGTTTTGCATTGTCTTGGCACTTCCGGCCTAAGGGACATATGCATTGAATCTGGAGCTGTGGCTAAGGGATCTGTCAATGGTGTTTTGGATGGCCATAAGTACAAAATCATGTATGAAGCCCTCCTGAGGCTAGTCTGGAATTAGTTTCCCTAGTGGCTCACAGAGAACCATCCTGATGCCCACGATCTCCTAGATATCCTGCCTCTAGACTTGAGTGTCTTTTCTGAGGGTATATCATCAACCACTGTAGAAGAATCACTTGACTGTACAGTCTTCAGAAAGGTCCATCAGTACTTCTGTGAATTCCTGCAGCATCTCAGGTCTCAACAAGGTCCACTGGCCAGCTTCTGGATGTCATATATTGACATGGTGGAGGTTGTACTAAACCTTGTGAGGGCATCACGTGAAGGAAACTGGGCATTGCACATGGCTAGCATTCGATCAATCATCCCCTGGACCATTGCCTATGATAAGCCGTGGCCTACTGGTTAGCGCTTCAGATTCGTAACCGGAGGGTTGCCGGTTCGAACCCCGACCAGTAGGCACGGCTGAAGTGCCTTTGAGCAAGGCACCAAACCCCTCACTGCTCCCCGAGTGCCACTGCGCCGGGATTAGTGTGTGCTTCACCTCACTGTGTGTTCACTGTGTGCTGAGTGTGTTTCACTAATTCACAGATTGGGATAAATGCAGAGTCCAAATTTCCTTCACAGGATCAAAAGAGTATATGTACTTATACTTAATCTGAATTATGCAAGGTCACTCACTGCTTACTACTCAGAGATGAGCCATATTGAACGTGAGAGACCAGATCTGTACATGTTTTTCTGTAAAGGTGGCTTTTCGGCCCAGCTGAGTGCAACAAACACATTTGGCAGGGTTCCGATTGACCAGACCCTAGAGGAAACTGTCAATCGGGACACTCAGACAGCTGGAGGCACAAAAGGGTTCAGCTTGAACCCAGCAGCTGTCTCAAGATATTACCTTACTGCTGAGTACAAAAGCACTTACCTGTCTATATTGAAAAGCTCCCTGGGACTCCAACAAAGTGACTGTTCTCACAAGTACCTTGGACAAAGCAGAATTGGCAAAGAGAAAGAACACATTACAAGCACTGTGGATCTGTTGGATTCTAGTTGGATAAATCCATTTGCAGGTGGTGAGTCCCTTGTTTCTCTGTCTACTGGAAGTACAGCACCAGCAGATGTTGCTGAAGACCTTCTGAATGCACACACCATTGGCAAGAATGCCTACAGAACCTTTCCTGCTGAGCGTGTTGAGAGTAATCCTCCTGCAAAGCAGTTCCATGCACCACTCTCCAAGATGAAACTGAAAAAGTTCTCCTCAATGCAAGGAAAGGCAAAGACATGCAAAACTGGGAATAAAGAAGTTATCCTCAAAGCTGATAATCGAATATTTGCCCAGATGGCACTGATTGCACAGAGTAGACAGCTCAACCTGAAGGAGGTGTTATCTCATCCCCTTGGACCACTTCTGTGGGCTCTTGCTTCACAAGATGGCAATGTGAGGAAGACTAGCAAATCCTCACTTGCCAGTCAGGCACAGAGGTCAGACAGATCACTGCAGGGCACAGAGTTCAGCAATGGAAGAAATTCCTACAAAGCAACAACAACAAAACAAATCTTGCTACCTTCTTGGTCAAAGAGTGGAGCAAAGAACAGTCTAGAACAAGACTCGGTGGTTCTGTACACTACAACCAAAGATCAGTGTTACAAGCTGACCCAACAGGGAGTGCACAAGGTATCAGACCTGTCGTCCACTCAGGAAGAGGCTGACACCCGTATGCTACTCCAGCATACGGGTGCCATGCTTCAAGGACTAGTCACAAATCTGTCATCCTTGTGTCTGATGACACTGATGTCTTGGTGATAAGCCTGGCTACCAGTGACGCACTCACATGTGACCTGTTCCTGAAGACAGGGACAAAGAATCGCACCAGTTACATTAAACATCTCACAACTCGCTCGTGGTCTGGGTTCACAGTTGTGTCAGGCTTTGCTTAGTTTACACGCATACACAGGCTGCGACACTGTAAGTGCATTTGCAGGTTGTGGTAAAGACTGTCAGCCCTAAAACTTCTTTAGAAGAATGAAAACTTCTGTGAGACCTTTCAGAGGGTTGGGGCAGACTGGACAATGACACCTGAGTTGTATGCAGCCTTACAGGAGTTAATGTACAGCTCCAAGTCCAGAATCACATGAAATGAGGTATGCACTTCATCAATGAAATGAGGTATGCACTTTTTTGTGCAAAGAAAGGCATAGAATCCTGGCAGTTACCTCCATGCTCAGATTCTCTCAGGAAGAACTGTCTCAGAGCAAACTATCAAGGTGCTATCTGGAGAAGATGCCTTGAGAACAACCCTAAAGTTCCTTACCCAGTTGAGCATGGGTGGTCTAGAGTGGACCAAGATGGTGACCCAAAAAGCGTCTCCGTGTGGACGGGGCCTGTGTCACTCCATCATGTCAGTGTGTTGCCAACAACTTGGCCTGCACTGACCTATGCCATGCAAGACAGTGCAAAAACCAGAAGGATGACTTTGCTGATGAGAAACAATCCTATTCCTCTGATGAGGATTCCGACGAAGAGTTTGATTAGTGTCGTGGCCTTGAATGATGCAATCAGTGCGAAAATGTCATAAAATGTCATTGACCATGCCTAAAGGTCATTACCTTGACCTTTTACAGTAATGGCAATGTCATAATTGGGTTTACCACACCTTAAAACATAGGAATCCATGTCTCATTTGTTATTTGTTATACCGTTTCTAGATTTTCAGCTATGTTAGTGTTCTGCTTAATTTATACACATTATTTTCTCAAACGCCATGTCTGATATAAGACTGAAAATCACCCCCTCCATACTGGTCATGCCAGTATTTCAGTGTTTGGATTTTGTTTTTCTGATGCTCCCTGGTGCCACAGGATTAAAAGACAAAAGATGACTTTGGCGGAAATGGCAGGAAAATGTGTGTTATTAAAAGTTTGAAGAGCTCCAGGGTTGCCTTTACAATGATACCAAACATAACAAAATAAAATATTCCAATATGTCCAATATAGATTTTCAGCTATGTCAGTGTACTGCTTGATTTATACGCATTATTTTCTCAACCTTAGTTTACATTATGTGTGATAACTCAAAACAGCTACTCTTGTCAGATGGCCATCGTACATCATTGAAAAGCTGAGATTCCAGGCTTTCAGAAAAGGTATGGTAGCCACTTTTTCGGTAACGACCAACCCCTCTGGCTCACGGACTAACTAGTATAATAAAATGTGGTCAAGTGAGCCGTTTTTGCCATTTTTTGGTCAGAAGTGGAGAGTATGAGCATAATGATGAGGATGAAGAGCTGGAAATGAAAGAAATGGACTTAGAGGATCTCTTCTGTGATGATGATGAGGAAGATGAGTAGTGTTGCTGTAACTGATTGATATTGAAATGAAAAAATAGTTGCCAAATGAGCCTGTTTTGCCTGTTTTTTGGCCATATATTAAAAAAAACAAGTCAAGATGTTGTCAAATGAAATAAATAACTGTTCCATTGAATTCCTTGGGTCAGAATTGTATGGGAAAATGTGTTTATTTGTCTCTGTATCTTGTTTACTTCAAAAGTTATGCCACTTTCTATCTCATTTTTTTATTTTTCGAGTTTGGGTCGGGTGCAATAAAGGGTTAAAAATGAAGCCTTTAACCCATTTTTTCAGCTTGGTACCTGGCAGTTTCTGAAAATAGACACTTGTTGAAAGACATAGCAACCTTCTCCGTTTGAAGACCTACGTTACAAAGTTTGAATGAAGTTTCTAAGTTAAACTGTTCAAGAGAAATTGCGTACGGAAAAATTGGTAAGCGGAATAATAATAAGTTGCCTAGGAAGAACAGTACAGTGCATTTTCATGCACTGTAAAAATAAGTTGTTGCCTAGGAAGAACAGCACAAGTACAGTGCATTTTCATGCACTGTAAAAATAAGTTGTTGCCTAGGAAGAACAGTACAGTGCATTTTCATGCACTGTAATTAGACAAGCTTAAATTCAAGTCATGACTATGGCAAGATCACAAAGTTTCTAAGCTTTTAGATACATGGAATGCTAGCGAAAAAGCTAACGTTAACGCAAGGATAACGCATGGCTAACTTCAAACTTCTTTCATTTCTAAAGCAGTGTTAGGGACTGCTCGTTATTTATTGAAGAGGCCACCGGAGGAAAATAGGGTAGGGTCATGTCTTTTTATTCTTTGTTGAGGGGAGGGTCACCCAACTTTTTTTTTGTCTGGGGGGGGTCACCCAACTTTTGTATTCAGGAAAACAGCAAAAAATCAGTGGCTTGTTTGATTGTTGATTTTTGACACCATATAACGTTCTCTTTCGTTCCATAGCTGTCAACATTGAACATTGAAAATAGCCTATGGGAGATTTCCCGGGTTTCTCACCCAAAATACGGGAAAATGTCAACATTCGTCCCCATTTATGTTGGAAGGGTTGGAGAAAGTATCCTACTTTATTCACGCCTATAGCCTATATTCATTTGGTCAACTTTATACAGCCTTAAAAAGGCTAAATTTATCTTTGGTTTACTTTTAGTTTACAGTGTAGCCTAACTTTAAACAGTGTGCATGCTTAACATAGTAAAGCATACTTGTGCTTCATTCATCCACACATCCAGCTCCCAACGTTTTGACAAGCATTTCTACCAATTGACCTTGTTCCCTGCACATCTCTAGCTTTGCTGTCTCCATCCTTTCTGTTTTTGTTGTTTGCAAAAAAATATACAGTATAGTATTAATTGGTAACCAGCAACAAGTGCAATTTGTTAATCACTGTCATTCTCTCTCCTGTGCAAACAACAATGTGTTACATTTCAAGTAGCAGTGCGTAGTTCTGCTTCATAAAGTTGAACAAATACATATTTACAATATTTCACATAAATAGCCAGTTTATGGTCTACAGTGTAGAGTTGGTAAGTTATGGTAGGGCAACTTGGAGTGAATATAAAACAGGGGAAATTCGTTGTCTACTCGTAGGTGAGTAGCCTGATGGTAGGCAGGTGCGCACGTAGACATACGGCCGAACACTGCAAGCGCCTATGAATCGTGCTCTCACGACAACAACGCCGTTAACTTAGGTTAACAACACTCTAAGTTCGCATTCAAGCAAGCAAAACGATGATTTGAAGACATCTGTTTCGCTGGAAGGGCAAGGGGGTAACAACAGGACAACACAGAGACAGGCTAGATGGCAGGACTAATGTTATGAGAGTATTAATATGGGATATTCTACGGGAAAATATTAAAAAGGCAAGACAGCGGGGGAAAAGTTAAAATACGTGACAAACCCGGAAAAAGTTGGCATGTTAGGTATGTTTCGGTCCCTGTGATTATTTGTGAAATTGTGCAAACAGCCTTTTCAAGTCATTTGAAAAGGAAGCAGTGGCTCCCAAATTGACGCTCGTCTGAGAAATAGAGTTTTGGATAATGTTCAGCTTTGGCAGCTTTACAATGACTGAGGCAGCCTAGAGACAAGTCCATAGCAACCAGTTAATGTGTTGAATTTGTTATTACCCAGTGTGCTTTGTTGAATGGTCTCAATGTTTTATTGTTTTATTTCATGTGAATACTTACTAGAGTAGTAACTTTTCAAGTAGGCTAATGCAGTTGCAGGAAGTGTGCATTTAGTTTCCATGCTTATTGTGCTTTCACAACAATGTTAGTGAGTAAATCTACTGAAATGGCCACCATCTTGGTGGAGTGTGATGTGTAAGATCAGAAAGCAGAGGTTGATTTAAAAATGTTAGCCAATGTGTTTTCATAGCGCAAAGGAGCGCCGGCGGAAGACATCGACAGTTGGCCGGGGAGGGTCATGTCTTTTTTGGAAATTCTGTCGGAGGGTCATTGAAAAAAATTCTTGCAGGCAAGGGAGGGTCATGCAACTTTTGACTGAAGCACTCAAAATCCCTCCGGTGGCCCCTTTTATAAATAACAGTCCCTTAGAACTTTTTTTGACAGCACGGTATACATTAATATTTTTCCTATGCAAATTCTTAACATAAGTTGAAGAGAAAAATTGACATTTAACTCACACAATAGGAAGTTATTATTTACCTTCCAGTTCTTTTCTTCTGACCTTCTGCTCCCAAAATGTTCTTCTTTTTGGGTCACGGGTGAGTTGTGCAACCGTTTTCCACTTCCCAGTCTTACACTGCAGCCACAAGCGCACCTACGGAACCCCTATAAGGGGACATGAACAAATCTAAAGTCTAAGTTTAGTTTCATGTGCTCACGCGAAACTTTCATGGGCTTTTTTTTTATAATTAATGATATTTTTTACCAATTTATGATATTTTGTCCAAATTGCACTGTGCCTACTTCAGAGGCCACTGTTCCCACCTAGTTTGGCCTACCATCAAATGCTTGGTATCTTTAGAAAGCTGAGACCTTGTAGTTTCTTAGGGAACAACCGGAATAGCTGTGGGAAGTACTGGCACAGAGGTACAGAGGCTAGAATACTGTTTTATATTTCTGCTGGATAACAAGTACCTCTGAACTGACCACATTTCAGCCCTCTAGGTCACTTGAGATGACTTAGAAACACAACTGAGCCCTAGCACCAGGTCTTGTGAAGCTGTGTGCAAGAGTATATCAATATAGAACTAGAGAATGTAATTCCTGGGAATTACGAGTGCATGAAAATGAAAAATGGCTGCTGAATAAAATATTGTTGAATATTGTTTAAAATCTAATCCAAGTAAAAAGATGGAGGTCAGATAGAGAAAAAAGTTTGGTGGGGAGTTGTAGTTGATGACAGTTGGAATAGTTGAACATTTAAAACAGTTGGAATAGTTGAACATTTAAAAAGTTGGATAGTTTAAATGGTTAAATTATTTAATAGGGAATTACTGTATTGAGGACTTATTTTGAAGTTGAAGTTGAGGACAGAGGGAACAGTTGGCGGGAGTTGTAGTTGATGACGACTGACAGTTGGAATGGCTGAACAGTTAAATAGTTGGATAGTGAAAATAGTTTGGTTATTTAATAGGGAATTATTGTAGTGAGTACCTTTTATTTTGAAACAGTTGTGGGCAGAGGAAACAGTTGGCAGGAGTGATGACAACTGACAGTTTGAAAGGCTGAACAATAGTTGGATAGTTAAAATGGTTAAATTATTTAAAATGGAATTATTGTAGTGAGGAGTTTTATTTTGAAACAGTTGTGGGCAGAGGAAACAGTTGACGGGAGTCAAAGTTGATGACAACTGACTGTTGCTAGAGTAGTATGGTGGTTGCTATGCTGGTTGCTAGGTTTTAACTGTGAATGTGGTTGCTAGGCTGTTGCTAGGGTACTTGAAGTCGTTGCTAGGTTGTTGCTAGGGTGTCCATGGTGGCTACTATCAGAAATAAAGGAGTTACTACAGTGGTTTGCTAGTATAATCATGTTGGTTGCTATGGAAACTGACATAGATGCTTAATTTCAATGGTTGCTAAATTGGTTGCTAGGTAGGTGGTGGTTTAATATAGTACTGTAGGCTAGAGGCATAGTTGATGATAACTGACAGTTGGAATAGTTGAACAGTTAAATAGTTGGATAGTTTAAATGGTTAAATTATTTAATAGGGAATTATTGTAGTGGAGACTTTTATTCTGAAACAGTTGTGGGCAGAGGAAACAGTTGAACAGGATCTGTAGTCTTAAGAGAGCCAGATTGTATGCTTAAAGCCTGAGACAGACAGTTGCTGGAGGTGGCCGGAACCATATGGCTCTGGCCGGAACACTTGGCATAGGATTCCAAGTGCCCTATTGTGATGCCATAATCGGCAATGTTAAGTCTATGGGGAAATTTTCAGTAGTTTTTAATTAATAGTTCAAAAAGTATAAAAGTTACAAATATGAAAAATACATTCCACACCTGTCCTAAGTAAGACCTAGGTAACGCAGTTTGAATGAAGTTTCTACGTTAAACAGTTGAAGCCGTATTAGACGCAGAAAAAACGTTAGAAGAAGAATAATAACTAGAAAAGCATTTCCTGAAGAAAATACAGTGCATGAAAATGCAAAAATATGATGTGTTCATATGGTTAAATTATTTGCTTGCTAGATAAGGTTTAATATAGTTGGAATGACTGAACAGTTAAATAGGTTGATCATTGAAATGGTTAAATTATTTAGGCAGATAGTTGACGATAACTAACAGTTGGAATGGCTCCAATGTTTGCTAGCAGTTATGTTAACTATGTTAACAAAGATAATAATGTTAACCAAGTTACTATGCTAACTTGCATGCTAACAATGTTAAAATGTGAACTATGCTAACCATATGACTTAGCTAACCTAGCTAATCATTTTTATTAGTTATGCTAACTATGCTAACTAGCATGCTAACTATGCTAACCATGTTACTTAGCTAACTTAGCTAATCATTTTTAACAGTTATGCTAACTATGCTAACTAGCATGCTAACTATGCTAACCATGTTACTTAGCTAACTTAGCTAATCATTTTTAGCAGTTTTGCTAAAAATGCTAACTAGCATTGTAACATGCTAGCATGCTAACTATGTTAACCATGTTACTTAGCTAACTTATCTAATCATTTTTAACAGTTACGCTAACTATGCTAAACATTTTGATAGTTTTTAATTAATAGTTTAAAAAGTATAAAAGTTACAAAGTTGAAAAATACATTGCCCGGGTGTCCTAAGTAAGACCTACGTAACATAGTTTGAATGAAGTTTCTACGTTAAACGGTTGAAGCTGCATTAACTGCGTTAGAAGAAGAAGAAGAATCAGAAGAAAAAGCCTTGGAAGAACAGTACAGTGCATTTTCATGCACTGTAATAAGAAGAAATCGGATAAAAGTAGATTGCATTTTCATGCACTCTAATAAAAAATGAGTGCTTTGGACCATTATTTGACAAGGTATGCTTATGTGTTTTGTAAAATGCACTATGAACTCCCCATAGGACTTTGGGGTTCCCAAAATGCATACTGACAATAAAAGGCTTACTGTGTGGCAACCTCTTGGTGTAGAAGTATAATCCTGGTCTCAAATGAAAGGTAACACTCTGAGGTTTCTTGTAGACTATTTGGATTGTATGTCAGGGGTTCTGATATAGAATGACTACACAAAATATGGAATAATTACACAAAATCTATTTTTTTTGCATTTTCTTTGTTGCTTCAATGGGTGTGTATAAGATGGACTATACATCTGCACAACTAATATTGGATAAAACAACATGAATATTCCATTTCTAGGGATTCCTGTGAATATGTCAAGACCCAATATGTGGCATCTACTTATTGCACTGCAGCTGCACTGCAGCTAGAAAGTAGGGAAGCACCAAAAGCAGAGGAGGGGGAGAAAGGTTGTCATATATGTATTCCCAAAAGTCCAAGCTTTCAAATGGTGTATAATATTACTATGCTACATAACAATATGGTGCATAAAATTGATTTAGAATTTTGGGGGGAGGTGGGGAGCTCAGACCATTCGATTCCCTAGTTGTCCAAACCCTATACGACTTTGCTTCCTTTTGTTCATGCCCCCTTGTAAACGAGACATTGCGAAGCATTTGATTCAACGCAAACTGTGATGCATTGAACACTGTGATGCATTGAACACTGGCATACTGGATAAGGGTCTCTCGGTTTCTGGGTGAAAAGGGTATATGAAATAATAAACATGGCAAAAGGTGTCGTTTTATGTGTGGTTGGTAGCAAATGAAAAACATAAGTGCAGTGCGAGGAGTGTGTGGGGGGGAGGGGCGTGTCAGTGTGTTATATTACACCTTCCTGTCCACTCACTCATCACATTTCACACCGCAGGGAACATGCATTTGAGGACATGTCTGAAAGCATTCCATTTGAAAAAATAGAGTAGGAGAGAAAGAGAGAGAGAGAATTTTCCATTACGCAGGTTATCTGCAGGTTTTTTTTTGTTGTCCATTTTTTCCTTTTGTCCAAGGTTGTGAGTCATTTGGGTGAAATCATTTTCAAACATAGGGGTCTGTCATTTTCTGTGCTGTGTATAGACCCTTTCAACAATAAAAACCAAAACAATGCTTGAACGTTCTATTTGGGTCCCAATCTACTTTCTCTGCATTAAGATAACATATGGAATGTTAAAAAGGAAGTCGTGTGGGGCCAACTATGATGCTGATAATGGAACTCTCTTGAAAGGGTCTATAAGGGGGGGATGAGGAGCACACTGGCACAGGCTGTGTGTGTGTGTGTGTGTGTTTGTATGTGTGGCAAGATATGGTAGATAGTTGCCTAGACATAGTGGGCTTTCACAGACTCCAAAGGCAACAGCAGCAACAGCGGAAGCCTCCATCACATCAGCTTCACTGACTGACCAGCTCTTCCCTCTATTTCCCCTTCATCTCCAGATAACCTCTGTCAGTGCACAAATGAGACCTGTGCCTTGCGGGCTCTCCCTTTAGAATGTGCTCTTTAAGGGCAATTCCATGCAAAGGTCATCCTTACCATGGAAAAAAAAAGTGCGTATGCAAATAGAACTGTTGTTAAAATCTTCATTTAGGTCTATATTTTATTGTTTGTAATTGATCTGATTGAATTTGATGGAGAATTACACTCTTTTTACATCATAAATATGGTGTGCAACCAATGACAAATTTGACAAATTCCATATTGACAAGGGAATGGTAGAGCAATGTCTATGCTCAGCTTGCCTTTAAGAGCACAACTCCTTACATTTGTACTGTAAGGCTTTTGTTTTTAAGTCAGCAAGTTCCATGGCCATGTCACATCCATAACGTTTTATAGGAAAAGTTTATGCTACACATACAGTGTTGATGTGACAATGTCCAAAGTGTCTGTGCAAAGCTGATTTATATCAATGTAAGGTGTTAGGACCTAATTGTGCCCCTTTCTTACATTTAAAACCTTTAATGGTGCGTTATGGATGTGACGTTATGGATGTTACATAATGTGAATTTACAAGACTGGAGACTTTATTATACCTCAAAGCCAATAAAACGTCTGTTCTGGTGGCATGTCAGTTTTAACGCATTTCATCTTAGTGTTTACAATTGACATTTCAAAGATTATTAGGTTGATCAAAACCACAGGGAGGCCTTGCCTAACCATTAGCAAAACAAACATAACTAGATGTACCGCAGAGCGGTACAAAATATGACCGCCGCCCAGTCCAGCACATTTTTTCCACAAAAAGAAATCACGCTGAAAGGCCTATATGATTCTAACTGTCTCACTAAATTGCATTATCCACACTCAATTCTCACTGGTATCTGCTAGACAACAAGTACCAAAACATGATTAGTTCATAGATTTTACATGTAAAATTCATTTTATACAACCCCACCTTCATCTTGCCTGTTCATAATTCTGAGAAATTCTTGATTGTTTGTGTTATGTTATGTGGGTGTGTGTGTGTGTGTGTGTGTGTGTGTGCGTGCTTGTGTGTGTGCCTGCGTATGTGCCTGTGCATGCAAGCGTACATATGTCTACTGTGTATGTGTCATACGTATGATTACTGTGAATGTATGTGTGTGTGTGTGTGTATCTGTTTGTGCACATGTGTGCACATGAAATGGGTTAACATGACCCCTGGAGGCAAACATACGGAAAAAAATGGTCATCCGCTTCGCTGCGCGGCGGTCATAATAATATAGCTGCAAGCAGCAATGAGGGGGCCAAGCAGATAGGCCGGATCTGCTAACCATGGCAACGAAATGCTGTTAGCTCAGTGCTGCAATCAGACGTATGTCCATAAGCTGTCAAAGCAAGTTTCACGTCTAGCACGTCAAAAGTTACAAGGCAAAATGCATTTTTGCTAATTGCAGTGACCTAGAGGTCAAAGGTCACAAAATTTCTTCGGCATTCACCTGATGGGGTCATGAGTCCATGTACCAAGTTTGGTTTTGATACATGCAACGATTGCTGAGATATGAGCTCACTTCCTGTTTGGCGGCTTCGCCACAAATTTCGATTGGATGTGACGGGCGAACGCTTCTATCAATTGTTACAGAAATAAATGAAGTGACAAGGCATGGTCTGAAGAGGGTCTGTGCCAATTTTGGTGAAGATCAGATGAAATTTGTGACCTGTGCGAAATTGTTGGTGTTTTTGATCAAATCAAATATGGCGGCCGAATAAATTATATTGATGTGACAAGTTGCCCTCAGTTGACCTAAGGACCTTTCACAGTATTACCAGACACTACTAGTACAATTTAATTCTAAGCACAGCAGCTACAGGCCAAAAGGCATGTTTGTGAATTACAGCGCCCCCTAGAGGTCAAAGGTCATCAAAGAGGGTCCTCCTGATGGGGTCATGAGTCAATGTACCAAGTTTGGTTTTGATACATGCAAGCATAGACATAATATACATAGGCGCCGCATTGGCTGCTGGAAACAAGAAATGCGGCCGCCATCTTGGACCTGTCATACTCCTCGTTGCGTTGCAGCAGAAAACACAAGATGACAGCACTGTGCAGCATGTTCCTGCTCAAATCGGCGGACCATACTCGGGGGATTTACTTTTCACAAGTAAGATTTAACATTTTATTGGTTGTATTTTGGATTTTCGAACAATGTGGCCTGTATCATAGCTACATGTATGACCTTTGCAGCAAAAAAAAAACGCGTGAAAATCTGTTCGGTATTCAGTGAGATATGATTAATTACTGTAAGTGCGCTGACAGCTCATCGCACCGGCCAAACAGATTACACTGAGTGGAGTGGATGACCGGTCCAAGATGGCGGCTCCACGTCTCGGACCAACAGGTCAAAAGTTACGTGCATGAACGCACGTCCAACTTTGGCCTATTGGTGGCGCTAAAGGGTTCGAGTTGCCGACATGAAACTTGGTGACATGAATCATGGGACCGTCCCCAATCAGTGTGCCAAATTTCCCAACTTTTTACCATACGGTTCTATGGGCTGCCATAGACTCCCATTGCATATAATAATAATAGGAAAACGTAGAAACACAATGAGGTCCTCGCAGCTTCGCTGCTTGGCCCCCAATTAAAATACCTCCAGTGATTAGCCTAGCCATAGCCTATTTTTAAGTGGCCTAATAATGAAAATCTGAGCGATAATCTTCCTGTAACTGTCATACTCTTGTACAGTAACTGGATTATCGTGTTAGCTGGTGAAGATGGCTGACTTTGCAGCTGGAGTTAACATAGCAACCTCCTTCTGTTGCAGATCTGTTCAGCCTGCCGTTTACATCTGTTTAACACAGTTTAATTTTAAATGTGACGCAATATGCCAGCATTTGAAGTGTCAGGTCCTCTGTAGCTAATACCCACAGAGTAACATGAGTAACGGCAGCAATAAACTAGATGTACCGCATAGCGGTACAAAATATGACCGCATCTCAGTCCTGCATATTCTCTTCGCAAAAATAATTCACGCTTGTCAATTTGTCTCCATCTCCTACTCCTGCAACTCATGTGCATGTAAATGAGTGTGTGCATATGTGAGTTTGCTTTTGTTTATAAGAGTGTGTGTGTGTGTGTGTGTCTGTGTGTGTGCATGTGCGTGCCTGTGTTTGTGTGTTTATGTGTGTGTGTGTGCGTGTGTGTGTTTGCATGCGCACATGCGTATGCGTGCCTGTGTGTGTGTGTTTATGTGTCTGCATTCATGTGGGTGGGTGTTTGTGCATGTGTGTGTGTGTGTGTGTGCTTGCCTGTCTGTATGTGTTTATGTGTGTGCGTGCTTGCCAGTCTGTATGTGTGCAACTGTGCCTGCGTGCGTGTGTGTGTGCATGTGCGTGTGTGCACGTGCGCGTGCATGTACTTTATGTGTGCAAATCACGAATGAGTGGCAGGCAGGTCGCTAGAAGGCAAGCAAACCAAGCAATTGGCCAGGGGCCCCAAGACAACGACTGGTTAAAAATAAAATGCAACGACAAACTGTGAGCGTTGATAGTCAATGCAGTAAAGTGCAACGACACTGTTACCGGCAATACCGGGATCCCCCTCAAGGGGGCCCCTCTCAGTAGTCGCTGACAGCAGCCAGCCAGCCAGGTTTGTGGTCTCTGCTGCTGCCGCGAAAATATAAAACCTCGGCAGTCATAATGAAGCGGAAGGAAGCCAGAAGAGAAAGGAAGAGGATGACAAGAAAAAACAAGATAGGGGTAAGTGATAAATTACACTGGATAAAATAGCTCTACTTGTCTTGTACAAATGGTGTAATGTCGCAGCAGGAAGGCTAGCCTAGCAAAAAATGTTTAACTACCTGCCTGACGGCCCATGCTGCTTGTAACAAACTAGAACAGTTAGCGCAACTTTTTTTTTCCGAATGGACGGAATATGGTTACATACTGTAATATGTTTATTAACGGGATAAGGAAGACGCAGATCTGTTCCAGAATCACTGTTTATCGTATTTAATGACATAACATTGCTATAGCTTTGTAATAGGTTTTGATAAAAGTGGCATAGCTTCTCTGCTATACTAACTATTCGACCGTGATAATCTATTTACCAAATGGGGGTTAGGAAAACCACACGATAAATTCCGTGCATCAAAGCAGACTGGAACATTCATGTCTAGTAGTATTCATGCACGCCAGCTGTTTACTGTCTTTAAAGCATCAGGTGCTGTCTAATTCTCAAACAGCAGAATGCTTAAATGCTATGTTAAGCTACAAGTAGACCTAGGTCAATGTATAACATTAGCTTGGGATGTCTTTACAGTAAGCATTGGTAGTTGTGAAAGCAGCTGCATCCCTTCTAAATATCAAAATATGGAAATGCTAACATATCTTTTCTTTCTCCCTCAAGGTGCTTTGCTTAAATTTCTCAGCCCTCAGGCTCTTCCTAAGGATACCTCCACTGATGAAGATGGCCTGAAAGGTTAATCTTATGTGTGTGTGTGTGTGTGTGTACTTGTATTTATGTTGGATTTTTAAATTGCTATACAACCTGCACTCTTTATAGTTTGAACAATGCATCCTTTTTCTGCATAAGATGGCAGTGTTTTATTTTCTCACTTTGTGAGAACTGAAAAATGTTAAAGGGAAACTTGGCAGGATTTCCCCCTCTGCTGGAGAAATTGTGCATTATGCTATTTCAATCTGTGGGAAAAGGTAATGATAAAGCACATGGATTTGTTTACAAGCTAGCGAACGGTTAGCATAAGTTTGGCAGAAACATGTGCATGTTACAAGGTAAGAAGCACGGTTTAAAACGAGTTTCTCTTTCAGGGACGGTAGTCTCAATGTTGCAAGGTTGGTTTTCCGCCTGGGGACGCTAGGCACAGCAGGGAAAGTCACCATTTTCACCGGAACAGGTCATTTAACCATCCAAATGATTTCTAAACGGGTTTATTACGTTGAAATAGTTGCCAAGTTCCCCTTTAATGTGAGTGTGTGTGTGTTTAAGTATGTTGGATTTAGTTATTGTGCACTTTTTTACAATTATATTGGATTTTATGGTACGGTGGTGTTTTCGCAAATGTTCAAAACTAATGCACAATATATATATGCAACTGCAGTATTGCACTGTCAAAATGTTGTATTTATATAAACTGTGGGTGAACTTAAACTGTATGGCTATGCGGTGGTTCCTGTAGGCTTTGCGTGCGGTGGGGGGGGGGGGCTCCATGTCCATTTTGCTTGGGGCCCCCAAATTCCTTGAAACGGCCCTGATGAGTGGGTATGGGTTAGGTTGATACGGGCTCTTGAGACTAACATACCATAAATATTTTGTCATCTTGGGTGCAACGGTTCAGGTAGGACTAGTTATTTAGGGGAGTGGCCACCAAGTTTCATGTTCCCTGGTGTTTTAGTAACCCGGGAATCACTGACCAAAATTGATGACGGTAAAAGAAAAAAATACATTTCTTTTTTATATTTTAAATGACTTGTTGTCCTGATTCTTCCTATGGATCTTAGTGGGCACTGAGGAAGCAATAATTTCATCGCTAGTTTTTCATGATTTCTATTTCAATTGTTTCATATCAAAATTCACTACTTAATTATGTGTTTTATGTAGTTTGTCGAAGACTGGTTCAGACACGTCACATCCATAACGTGAAACCGTCACATCCATAACGCCAGTTTTTCCTACATAATGCATTACGAAAATTACGCATAGTTTCAAAACACACTTTTTGTGTTCATTGAAGTCTCCTTCATGCTACATATATCATAGTTTCGTCAGTTTCCTTAAAAATTCAGAGTTTGTAGAAAATCTGTAATCTCTCACAAAAGTGTGTCCATTTCATGTCACATCCATAACGCTGATAAAATGCCTTGTATTCTTAGGATGAAATTGATTATATGAAATTTGAGGATTTCTCAGTATTCAGAGGACAGAGGTTACATTAAAAGTTATGCAAATTAATTCACTGATACTAATTTTGCCCACACTCTAAGGCATTTTGTTTACCAATATGAGTCCAATTGTCACATCCATAACGCTGGAACTGCCCTTAAGGTTAATGGTGTAAGGAAGGGTGGGAGAAGAGGTCATTTTTATGGGTAGGAACCCAATGAGTGTGACGCACTAATGCATACACAACCAACATGACCTTCACCATATGCCCCAGTTACACTAGCAGAGCCCTATGATCTATACTGGCCCCAGTCATACTCCCAGTAGCAAATGATTCATACTGGCCTCACTCATACTCCAGCAAATCATCCCCTCTACTGATCCATAATGAACCCATACTGATCCATTCTGATTCTACCCATGCTCATAGTCGCAGATGACCCATACTAGTTCTAATCATACTAGCACAGTACAAGATCATCCATATTTGTTCTACAACTTTATTATACGGCTCTTCACAATGCTAGTAGAACGCTCCATTGACTTGAATGGGATTTCCCAAAGTTCTAGAGGTATGATATATTTATGTAATTACCGCTGCAAACATATAATTACCGCTGTCAATGGCAACGGGTTTTGTGCTTCTGACTAAAGGTGTTTGAGTCGTGACTCACTCGGATCTTTCACCCGTGTCTTTAAATTAACCCATGAGTCGCGAGTCTCTAGTATCATTAACTCGGATCAGTTGAGTCCTACTACAATTCAATCTAAAACGATAAACAGCGCCACACACAAACCTCTTGCAACATTAGCTAGCCTTTTAGCCCTAGCCATCGTAGCTGCCCAGAATGTAAGGGACTGTACGATATTTACCAGGGGGGGAGGGCCGGTCGTCAGGGGGGGGGGGGGGCCTAAGATAATTTTTTAAGCCTTAGGGGAAGGCCCAGGAGAAATTTTTTGGCCTGGGGGGAGGGCCGAGGAAAATTATTTTTTCCTGATCCATGATATTTTTTTTCCCTGATCAATGATCCGTTTTTGATATTGTAACGTCGGCGCAAAAAGACAGTGTTCGCGTTCTCCCGCGCAGGGGATCCTGGGATACAAGAGCGAACATTTGGGGGGTTTATGTCGTTATTCTCCTTAGTTTTGTGTGTAATGTTAGCGTCTTTATTGTAACATGTTTCCCTTTTAGTTCTCCCTCGTGTGTGATCCTTTTTGTGTGGGAGGCTGCGTCCTCCCCTGTATGTGTAGTGTGTGTGCGTGCTTGACCTGCCCTGTTTGCATTGTGTTCTGTGTCTTAGTCTATCTGTGTCCCGGCTCTCGTTCCCAGTGATAAACCTTTTGATTGGACAACTGTGTGGTTCGGTATCAAATCGTTACATTGGTGTCAGAAGCGATTTTCGAACATGGCCTCCGCTCAGCGAGAGAAGCTGGGCGTGGGAGACCTCACCGCTGGGTGGAGGCCCACGCAAGAGGATCCAGAGAGAGCCCTTGTAAGGGCTACTAAAGAGCTTGAGGCCTTCTATCGTTACCGCCGCCGGAGGAGAGGAGCTATCGCCGAGACCTGTCTGCTTCCATGGGAGGAGATCTGGCCAGATGAAGTGGTCGCGGAGAAGATGACGCTGGCCTTGGCGCTGACTCCACGGCGAGCCGCGACGCGTGTGCAGAGCCGAGGGAGTGCGGCGAGGAAGAGGTTGCTAGACGATGGACGGTTGGCGGAGCCGCTGAGGGCAGCGAACTCACGACGGTGGGGCAGGTTTTGACGGAAATGCCGTCTGAACTTTAAAAAAAAAACTTTTGGGTGCGTGTGAGAGGCACCGTGCTGTGTGGGCGCCCGTTCTAGTTGGCCTGTTGGCCGGCGCCTTTTGAAAAAGTTTGTGTGTGGAGTTCGATAACACGACCATCTCGGGGGTCGTGCCTTCGCCGAGGCCGCGAAGGAGTGGAACGGGCCGGGAACAGAGCAGTACGGCTCTGCGAGATGGCAACACGAGGAGGGACGCCGAAGACGGTAGCTGCAGCGGGAGAGCTCAGCGCGGTCCGGTTGCTGTGGAGTCGGTGCCTGTCTGTCCTGGTCGGCGACTCGACGGAGCGGAGTGGCGTTGGCGCAGCTTCATCTGGCCCCCCTCGAACCCCGGTGCTTGGTACAGTGTCGACGGTTGTAAGGCCACCTAGGGCCCCGTCTGGAGAGGAGGAGTGCCGCGGTGTCACGCCGCGGAAAGTGCAGCCTGAGGGCGGCTGCTGAGAGGGAGCTGGTGACGAGCGGGTCGGCCACGTGGCTGCTAGCACGCCCGTACTGGATTGCTAGCAGCGTGGCGCCCGTTGAGTGAGCTCCTGCGGCGTGCACCCCACGTGAGTTGGCGGTACTGTCGCACTGAACTGAGTGGCGGGCGACGCGCGCCGACGTTAGCATGTGGCTACCTCGTGGGCATTGCCGAGGACGGCAATGGCTTGTTGGGGGAGCTGTGTAACGTCGGCGCAAAAAGACAGTGTTCGCGTTCTCCCGCGCAGGGGATCCTGGGATACAAGAGCGAACATTTGGGGGGTTTATGTCGTTATTCTCCTTAGTTTTGTGTGTAATGTTAGCGTCTTTATTGTAACATGTTTCCCTTTTAGTTCTCCCTCGTGTGTGATCCTTTTTGTGTGGGAGGCTGCGTCCTCCCCTGTATGTGTAGTGTGTGTGCGTGCTTGACCTGCCCTGTTTGCATTGTGTTCTGTGTCTTAGTCTATCTGTGTCCCGGCTCTCGTTCCCAGTGATAAACCTTTTGATTGGACAACTGTGTGGTTCGCTATCAAATCGTTACAATATTTTAAAAGGCCAAAATATGATTCACGTCTCTTTGACAGAGTGGGCGAGTCCAAAAAGTCGCAACTCTACCTGAATCTCCCAACCCCCCTTGTAAGCTTGCAGGTCACCCGCGGTTATGAGTCATAAACAAAATATTTTAATGATATTCGGGTCATTTGCAGGCGGGTCAGTTAAAATTAATTAAATATATATGTTCTACAAATAGGCCTACTTAAAATATCACGAAAAGGCTAGCATCAATACAGTAAAGCATCAATACAGTAAACCTACTTGCGAAGCCATAAGCGGAGGGAGCGGTGGGCAGGGGGGGCGGTCGCTCCGGGCCCACGACCGCAAAGGGGGCCCACTTTTGGCCAAATCTATCTTGATTAATTGTTATATTTACCGATGCTTATTTGTACTAAAATGTTAGGCCTACTAAAGATGCCACTGGTCCGTAGAGTGCGCTCACAATGGGAGTTCGTCTGTCATGCTGCAAATTAAATATCCCGCACTCTCCCT
This sequence comes from Alosa pseudoharengus, assembly GCF_046254945.1. NCBI lineage: Eukaryota > Metazoa > Chordata > Actinopteri > Clupeiformes > Clupeidae > Alosa > Alosa pseudoharengus. The sequence goes on along the minus strand of NW_027468650.1, from coordinate 29,422,378 downwards.
CTCGCTACACTGTTGCTTTTTAAAAGCGAAACTGATGCCACAACCGGTCTGGGTCGAAGTAGCCTATGCTACAGGCTGCATTTATTACAGTGTACTAGGTCTAGTCTACACTGTGCCTATTTAGAGGCAGGAGCATAGGCCTAAGCTTGCCGCGACAACAGCAGTCACTATCAGGCGCGCCAGCAGGAATGAATGTTAAGCGCATCTACCCCTCCGCGCGCAACAAAACATTGAAAGGCTTAATATTTGTCCGTTTCCCGGTTTCGTTCATGCATTGGCCACCTAAAAAGTAGCCTAGTACAAAATGCAATATACAACAAAAACGCCTAATAATTCATTTGGACAACTTTATACCACCCTATAAGGGTAAAGTTACCTTTAGTTTTGTTCTAGTTTACCGTTGTTTATGGATTTAAACAGCGTTCGCGCTTTAACATCAGTAAACATTATAATGCTAACGTTTTGAAAAGCATTTGCCTACCTTGTTCATCTGAAATAACTCCTCTAGTTTTGCTGCCTCCATCCTTTGCTACCTCCACCCTTTCATTGTTTCCAAAAAACGTTTTATATCCATGATAGCCTTGAAGTCTTGAGTTAGTGAATTAGCTTAACATTGTGTGTTGATAACAGGCAACCATAGTAAAAGAAAGCAAGTAGCCTAGCCCACAACTTCTGTAATTGGGTGATTCTCCAACTATGGTACTTTTTCTGTCCTTGACATATATCTAAAAAAAAAAAAAACATTTCCACTTTTTTATTTTTTTCACACTTACTACATATTTAGGGGAACCTATATATAAAAAATCATTGTTCAATTATGTTGTTTTTTATAAAATATAAGACATTTTATATGCGTTTTTTACTATTTTGCCTCTGTCCCTAGGCCAGACTTTGGGTCTTCGACCTTATCTCACTTAAAATCTAATACTGATATCATTTTAAATTCAAACAGAAAGTATGCATTATAACCCAATTCATTCAAATCTACTATTTGTTTTTATATTTCTTTTCGATTTGGCATATTTTAAACATGTTAAACACTTGTCCCTTGGGTTCACCGTCATTTCCACACCTCTGCATAAAATGCAATCCCAGGCTCAGTATTCTAGATTTGTATACTCAGTAACCATAGCAACTGACACTCCAGAGGGATCCACATGGCTGAATGAAAGAATGATCCCAGCAGAGGTTAATACATAGGAGATATATCAAGGTAAATATGAGAAATACCGCGAGTATGTTTATTGTACGTCATTTCTGAACCGCTCATAATTAATTCCGATGGGAAAAATTCTGAATTTTTACAATTTCATTAGGTGTAATTTGAGATTATTTAATGCTAACTCTAAAACTAACACTAACAGGCTAGTCAAACATGAGATATTAGAGGGAAAGTGGGAAAATGTCATTTCCACGACCGTCTTTTCCACATCTGTCTCCATGGTAGTGATAGGTAGACAGGTTGGCTTGTTTTTGTTCGGTTGTGGAAATGACCATTGCTTTTGCCATTGTCTGGAAAAATGTCAAAAAATACATATTATTCCATAAAAATCAGCACAGCCAACTTCAGGGCAGGTATCTAGGCATACTGGGGAAACAAATTATGGCAGTAATATTGTAATTAAAAATGTTTCATTTTCTGAAAATGTTTAGGTCCAAAAAGTACCATAGTTGGAGAATCACCCAATTGCTGTGTGCGTTTGTTAGGCTATAATTCCCTCTCCTGCTCAAACAAAAGGTGCGTACATTAAAGTTCTTTCGTTCAGTCGCATTTCCGGTAGCCTACAACGTAGTTCAGCGGTGAATCATGGAATGCAGGTTCTCAGCTCCTCGTTTGTGAAAACGGTCAACACAACACTGTAATTGTACCGGCAAATATAGCTGCAACTAAATGATTATGTGTACTTTTATACAAAACAGCAGTAGCTAATGTGTTCATTCATCTTGACATTAAATTGAAGAAGACTACGGCTAGATCAGCTAATTTCTTTGTTACAAATGTGTTCATTCATAAAGGAACAAAGACCCAGTAGGCTATGCCGACAAACATGTTTAAAGGCTTGGCAGAAAGATTATATTGATTAAAGGTTTCAAGTCCCCATTTTGCCCAGGCTACAGAGCCATAATCACTCTGCTTCTTCTGCTTCACTCTGCCAAGAACGAGTGACTGACTTAACGAGAACGACAGACCGAAGTGAAACAGGTCTTGGCGTGAGAACGAACGAACGAGACAGATTGAAGAGACATTAACCTGACATGACACAGAAAATACAAAGACAGCATGCATTTACCATAAGACAGATATTTAAATGTAAATGCCAATATTGAAATGCAAAATGGAATTGTTAATGCACATTATCGTTATTTTTTTATCGTATGCTCTCCCACTAGTCTCACTAGCCCATTTGTTTTTTTTCATGGAAACGGTTGCTATGCTTTCATGCCCCTCATTGGCTAATTCGATGAGAACGTCTTAGAAACAATACAGACAACAGCATACGATTGGTTTGGCCAGAGACGGTTGATAAATTAATATTAAGGATCTTTGGTTTGGCTCTCGCCTTAGGAAGCTGGGCCAGAGGCATTCACAGCAGCACTAGGTCAGTGTGATTCAGCGACGAACGAAAGAACGAACAAGAACTGGAAAGGCGAACTAGTTCAGGTCGTTCATTTTAAAGACCCGTTCGAAGGAACTAGTTCGTTCGCGACCGACCCACCTCTACTACGTTGTCATGAGTGGATCTGCGAGAGCGAGTAGGCTAGCTCCTCCTCGAGGTGAAAAGCAATTCCACAACAAAAGCCATTCTTTCACTTCTGAAATAACATTCAATGTTCTGCATGTAGCCTAGACATAATTAGATTTGGTGTATAGATGTAGCATATTAAAATGCAATTAGGTCGTGCAGACAGTCCGAACTGCACGCTCATGGAGCTGCTTGAGTATCTACCCGGGTCAGTTGAATCAGTCAGGCAGGCCGGTTACGTTGTTATGAGTGCGAGTCAGCCGAATCAGCCGGCTACGTTGTCATGAGTGGATCTTTAGAGCAGCGAGTAACTCCTCGTCAAGGTGAAAAACAAATCCACAACAAAAGCCATGCTTTCACTTCTGAAATAACATATGTTCTGCACGCATAGCCTACTATAAAATGCAATTAGGTCGCAAAGACAGTCCGAAACATTGCAAGCTCTGTATGGAGTTGCTTGAGTAGGCTAGCCTACCTGGGTCATTTGGATCAGCTGGGTGGACCGGTTACGTTATGTTGTTATGAGTGCGAGTCAGTCGAATCAGCTGGCTACATTGTCATGAGTGGATCTGTACTTTGTGGATGCACTTTGACCAGGAGAGCAAAACTCTAAAGGCTAAATGCAAGTACTGCAAAAACCTGGTTTCAAATCATGGAGGATCCACATCCAACATGAGAAGGCACTTAACGAAATGAAGCACCCCACTGCACTGCTTGAACATAGGACTGAATTTCTTTGCGATTTAGCAATACTGACTCAAGTGACTCATTCAACCCCGATCAGTTTAGTGAGTGACTCAGAATAACCCGGATCCTTAAAAGGAATCGAGTTTGACAGGCCTACTTCTGACACGTCTGGAACTTCATTCAAACGTGAAAGCAGACGGTTGATTTCACTATAACCACAGTTTCACAGAATCCAATCAAACAGCGACATTTCACCACACAATATGGCATGGAATTGTATGGTAAGTTATAGTAATGGCATTGGATGGCTACCACATTAGAGGATTTGATAGGATATTGTAGAATAACAATATGGACATTGTAGTATAACAATAATATTCTGGTTAATTTGATATAATAATGTATGAGGATGACGTGATGAATAGGCCTAAAGGCAGGAAGAGAGATGAAAAGTGGTTTAGCCAATGGTCTGATTTGAGTTGTCATGCTAATAATAAATCTGTGATGCAGTCAGGGTGTCCAATTCAGACTGGGAAACCATTTCAGTATCTCAAATGTCACCGCATCTCGACTGGGGGAGTGCACAGCGCACCCTCATACTAAGAGGGATCAGGTGTTAAGCTGGCTCTTTTTTACTCTCCCCGGTGGAGAGAATTAATCACTATTTTGTCATTTACTTTTTATTGTGTTTGCCGTCGGAGCGAAATGTCAGCAGCTCTGACTAATTCACTGTTAGACAAAATTTAACATCTCGGCAGCGTGAGTAAAAAGTCACCCTCAGTAAGAACCCCATCAGGCTGCCTCCATCTCTCTTTATGACGGATGTAAATCTAAAAGTCTGCCAGGGATTAATCTGGGGATACAATATGATTGTTTCTTTTCCTGGCCTTCAGTGTATCTCTTCTCCTGCCTGTTGAGCCATGCATTAAAAGAACCAAAAGCTGAAATCGTACAAGCTTCAGGTTAGTGGAACGACTGGCCACATGCCTGGGCTTTCCTTTTTGTAGTAAGCTTCATTCCTTCATCAAGAGGATAAAGTAATGATGCATGGTGGATTTTACAGCAGAACATGAAAGCGAGTCCCTCATCTTATTCATACGGTTTCTGCTGTTTTTGTTCTCAGGTGAAGATATCCAAGGCTTTGATCAGCTTTCATCTCTGACAAATATGGAAATATAATTTGATGTTTGTCAGCAGAGAGCGATATGTGTTATTGACATTCGGACAGTTTTAGGCATCACTGCGGAGCCTTGACAACTTGCAACAATCTCAGCTCAGGTCTGCTCAGATTGAGATTGTGCTCAGGGCTGTTTGCTGCTGATGTGCCAGGATATCACAACGGACGGGAAAAAATACTTTTGACAGGAAGATTAGCATTTCTATGTGGAGTCTTATTTGTGAGAATGCCAAGGTGTGTGTGTGTGTGTGCATTCTCATTTTGTAGACTAGTGTTCTTTTTTCCCCCATGGTGTATCAGATATCACTCCAACCGTAATCCCTGCAGATACGAGAAAATAGCATTAAAATAAAGCATCTGAATCGCAACATCAGTGCCATTAGACTATTCGGATAAGGTATCTTCACAGTGCCTCTATACTGAGCAGAAAAAACAAGGCCCATTCAGACACATAATAAAGTTAAGGTTTTTGGGAAATATACCATTTGTGAAAACAAAAACAAAAGGTTCAAAGTAATTTGGCATCAGAGCAGAGCAAGGTCATTGCCATCCGACATGAGATTTAACTAAGAAAGATGAGCCTGATCTGTTGCATTGTTATGTGTTAAGAATTTATAAACATCAGTGCATAGAAACGCCGGGACTGTTTGTGTCCAGGCGTTTAAGAACCAACGTAGCGTGTTGAAGGGCATTATACTCCTTATCACAGATTCATCATGCAAGTACATCGCACATGTGATTCCTATATTCCTATATGCTTCCTAAACAGACCTTTTTACATACGGGGAGATGCTCTGTGGAATTCTGTCATCTAATCGTTATAACAGAAGCTGGGTTATAAATTACTTGGGGGTGAAGCTTCCTGTAAATGCATGCATATATTTGGCAGTGCAGTCTGGTGGTGATTTGAAATACACTGAAGAGCTTCTGGAGATAGCACAGCTTTAGGCTTTTGTCTGTGAAAGCTTTTTTTACTATCGGTGTCGGGAACTTTTTTAGCTGGGAGAGCCATAAATACCAAATATTAGATTTTTTCATTAGAGTCATATAGCAATTTGACGTGTCTACTTTTTAATGTTAGGCTTACCATTACACTTTCACTATTATTTACATTAGGCTATAATTGTAGGACTAAATTTTTTAGTCGCCCTCACAGAACCTGTCAACTACACCTACTGTACATCTCTTGCATACCTCTCAATTACACTGATCTGAAAAATGGCTAATATGATCTTAGACGAGAGAAAAAAAGGCTACTTGCACAGTCCCATGCACGGAATTGCTAGTGGCTAACGTTACATTCGCTGGAGCTCTTTGCATGCTTTTACCCTATTATATGGCTATGGCGAACTGATTTTGACACAAATGTTGCATTAACATGTAAGGCACAACAGATTCAGCTCCGTCTGTCCACGGTAGAACAACGGTAGCTCTGATCTGTTATTGCCTTATGAGCTCATTATGATTGCCTAATGGTGGCAACGAGTAAGCTTTGAAAGTAGGAAGATTGAACTTGAAGAGTTTTGAAGTTGACATGAAACTGCCTGTGTCAGGTCACATTGTCCAGTGATTTTTTGCTGTTGTTGTTGTGTTGACTGAGGTTAAACTAGGTGGTAGCCTATAATTTAGAAATGCAATTACAGTCATCAGTGTTTTTACATTGAATTGACACAAGTGTAATATTAGCCTATTTTAGCTGCTTATTTATCCTATAAAAAATATAAAAAAATCTCAGCTAAAATTTCTCATCGAGCCGCATGCAATCAACAAAAGAGCAATATCTGGCTCGCCACCCATGGGTTCTTGACGCCCTGCCCTACTGGTTTGTCAGTATATTAGTGCATAGTGCTATTTACAGGGTGAAGAGGGCCCTTTCAGGTCAATCCTTTTCATTTAAGCATTATTAACAGTGAAAAGCAGCCCCCCACAGTTTTGGCATCACTTTCAATTACTGCTAAATTATTTAGGAGGCAATCGCCAAGTTTGGCTCGGAGACCCTGAGCACATGAACCACACTCATTATTTATTCAATTAAGTGCTCATTTGTACACTGACTTGACTTTGGTTAATAGGAACTGTCCAAGGACAGATTGCAGTATCAGAGCTTGTCTCCAGAGGAATGGATGCCAACAGTGTGTCCAGATAAAGTATGAACTCACATACACACACACACGCACACACACAGACGCACACACATGCACGCACGCACACACACACACACGCACTCACGCAAGCACGCACACACACACAAACACACACACACACAGGCACACACACATGCAGGCACACACGCACACACACACTAGGGAACCCAAACTGACCCAGATCCCTGGGTCTGTTGATCAGAGAGACTGAAGTTGATATCCGGGTTGTGTTTGTTTCAGCGCGACGGCAGTTGCTTTCTGGGTTGTTTCCTCTCATCTTCCTCTTTGTGGTGGTAAGAAAGCACATTTGATCTTGATGTTGTAACTAAAACTTTAAACAGCCAGCAGGACCACAGGGAAGGCAGATGAGAAAAAGACTTGCACGATAAAGCAAACACAATTTTAAAGAAGAAAAGAGTGGGAAAAAAAGCTCTGACAGCATAAAGATTCACACCAGAGTTCAGTGTAAGTTCAAGGGTGAGCAGCCATGAGCCTCCTGCCAGTTCAGTTTGTTTCTGTGCACAGAGAGGCTGAGCCCTCCCTGGCCTCTGCCATCTTAGAAGGCGATCTAACACACATACACATAAAGACACTCACACACACACACATGCACATGCACACTCTCTCTCTCACACACACACACACTCAGACACACACATACCTACACATATGTACTCATGCATGCACACACACACACATACAGTAAACACACACACACACACACACACACACACACTCAGACACACACATACAGTACACATATGTACTCATGCATGCACACACACAGACACATGCACACTCTCACACATACACAAACACACACTCCGGCACACACATATATAGATGCACACACACATATGCACTCATGCATGCACACACACACACATGCACACTCTCATAGCTCTCATATGCCTCAGACATGGTGTAGCTTTGGCTCGTGCCAACGCTTGTTTAATGTTTTATTCATTAGGCCCCTTAGAGGCCTGTCGTATATTGCACAATTCTGTTTGACAGACTTAGTGCCAACGTGCCGCAGAACATAAATTGTGTCAGTCTTTACGTAATTGAATATGAACTACATCCTTTTCGCAGTGCAAAAAGCTCTCCCATTTGTGAGTACGAGTTCAGATCAGTTCAGATCAGTTTAGTTTAATGCGTGTCCTTGGTCTAATTGCAACTATGGTCACAATTCAAATGAATACATTTACTAGGAGATGTTCAATTATTCAAACATTGTATATAATGTGTTTAAACAATACTTTTATTTGAATATTAATCTATTTACAACTGCTTATAAAAATCATGTCTATATTTTACCAAGGAGAAGTAATATGACCAAGAGTGCAAGATTTTATGACTCTTATCTCTTGAGGTCTTATCCATGCTGTTAATACTACGTTAGGTTACATTTTACTTGACAGTATCAACATAAGAGTGACATGGCATGTCATAAACAAGTCATAAACGTTTATGACATAACACTTCTATTATTAAGTGACATTTGATTTTTGTCATAACAAGTTAGGGTTAGGATTAGGGTTAGGGTTCATGTGTCATGACAGTGTCATGTGTTCATGACGGTGTCATGTCACTCTTATGTCGATACTGTCAAGTAAAGTATTACCCTACGTTAATATGTTACAGTAATACTCATTTACTGTTTATAAGTAGCCTTAAAATCACAGTATGGTTTGTGTAAAAGCAATACATTGTGTAAAACCAATGACCTACCATTTCCCATACTATGCCATTGTAACCTGTATCACTGCAATCTGTAGGCCACTGTAGCACGCTGTGATCCTTTTCTTGCCTTGTGTGTGAAAAGTATTGTTTTTTTTGGCCTTACTCTAATCTTGCTTACTGGGGCACTAAGGCCTCATTCAAAAGAATGGCTTATAGATTCAGGACAATTTAAGCTGATTTGGTAGTTTATCATATATTTGGTCCACTGTCCCAAAAAACAAACAACTGCTGCAGCATCACATTCTAACCAGTCACCATAGATACAGATAAACACTTAAGTGACCAGTTTCCATTCAGTGTAGTTTCTTTTGCCAGGCACCATACTGTTCATTTTTTCATTGGATACATTCCATTAAATAGGATTATACTTCTGGACCTCAATGATGTAAGAAAATCCATTCAAAACCTTGAAATCCACAAAGAACAAAAACACTGCCTGACAGAATTATAACATCATGGATACAAAACTGGACAACAAAAACCTACTGTACCACCTCAAAGGCTAATGCACCCCAAATGTGTTCTATTAAACTGTGGTGTGTGTGTTTGTGTAAGTCTGTGTGTGTGTGTGTGTGTGTGTGTGTATGTGTGTTTGTCTGTCCGTCTTTCTGCCTCTCTCTCTCTGTGTGTGTGTGTGTGTATCTCTCTGTGTGTCTGTCCATCTGTCTGTCTATCTATATTTGTTTGTGTGTGTGCCTCTGTGAGTCTGTGTGCCTTTGTGTGTGGTGGTGGGGGACTGGACAGTAATTCTGCTGGACATGGTCTCCACAGGTGCTAGCAAAGCAAGGCCCCTGGGGCCAGGGGTGTCTAATGCAGTCAGGGAAGGGGGAGAGGCCTCCACCAGCAAGGAGACTGTTTGCTTCAGTGGGCCAGAGGAAGGCAGCGTCTCTGGGCATCTGGAGCCGGCATCTCTGGGCGTCCGGGAGACATCATCTCCGGGCGTCATGGAAACAGCATCTCTGGGCGTCTGGGCGACAGTATCCTTGGGCTTAGGGAAGACGGAAGACAGTGTCTAGGGACAGCAGCATCTCAGGGCATCTGGGGACAGTTTGTCTGGGCGTCTGGGAGGTAGTGTTTCTGGGCATCTAACAGACGGCATTTCTGGACGTGTGCAGCTGGCATCTTTGGGCGTTTGTCCTTCTTCAGCTATAGGAAATGGTTGTGTGCTGAATCCTTGCTCTGTTGTATTAGTTGGATATATATGCTTATGTTTGTGTATGTTTTACAGTACTCTATTGTGTGTGTGTGTGTGTGTGTGTGCACTGATTCTGACACAGACATACACAAACCAGCTTGTAGGGAGAAGCTTTGCATTGATCTCCAGACTCTACCTAACCCTGACCATCAGGGAACCCGATAGACTCTCATTGACAGTTCTTACTGTGTATGTCTGTCAGGTCTCCACATTCAATATTCAGATAGCTGCGGGGAGCCTTATCTGTTGGCAAGGATGGAAAATAACTGCATCTTTTCCCATTGATTTTTCATTCCCTTCAATCAGCGTACCTATAGCCAAAGCTAAAGCTTCAGCGCTGCCCTTCCTCTACACCAGTGTGAGCTATGAACCTGAATAATCACCTCCATTATTTGGCCAATTATGGGGAAGTAATGACTGACACTGATTCCTATGAATGGGGAATATCAATACGTCTGTTGGTACTTATAGGAAAGCCCATTAATCTCATTCTTGTCTCGTCTCTCTAGCCTGACTCATGTTCTGTACTACACATTTTTAATAACTTTAACTTGGCTCAAATACAAGTTTGGCCTCTGAACTGACTCTTATTTAAACTGTAGGCTAGCAATAGATGTAGGGATATGATACTGTGAGTGTTGTACTTTAATTTAACTGGAAGTCAAAAACAACCTCTAAACACCTTTTATGTTAACAATTGAGAGCCTATGCATGCTTTAACAGGTAAGTTGGCGTGATCTGCCTTTCTCAGTGGTTTCTGTGACCTGGTTTACCATTAGAGAATTACCAAGAGAATGGGGTTGGTGGTGTGGTTGGAACTTAGATCCTAAGCTTCAACCACATTCTGTTAATAAAATAATGTTTTTTTTTCTAGTGGGTCTCGATTGTGGTTGCATCAACCTAGTGCAGTGGTTTTCAAAGTGGGGGCCGGGGGCCACGAGGGGGTGCCAGGGGGGCCTCAGCAAGTTGGAAGGAAAAATAAAAGCAACAAATAAATACATTTGAAAAATGTAAAATATACCTATTACTATGAGGGCTGTTATACAATGCCATTATAATAATTTGTCGCATATCTGAACATTATATTTTCCATGATAATGACTGGGAATAATAGTAGAGTGATAGCTCTCATATAGCAGAAAGCCCCAAATGCAATTTTGACACACTGTATGGTCCATCGTGAAGTGCTTGTGGCTAAAATAATTATTAGGATTAGCTTAGTGTATTTTTTGCCGTAGTATTGTTGATGGGATTAATAACACATCAAGGGGTCCTTGGCCATAACCTAGTGGTATTTGGGGGGCCTTGTCGTGGAAAAGTTTGGGAACCCCTGACCTAGTAAACATCTTGAGAAAGGTGAGAAATTATCTGCGTGTGTGTTTGTGTGTGTCTGCATTTCTGTACTATGTTTGGGTGAGCATGCATGCAAGTGTGTATTTGTTCCCTCCTTTGTGTGTGTGTGTGTCTGCATATGTGTTGGTGAGTGGGCGTGTGTCTGCATGAGTGTGTGTGTGCTATCCAGTTTAGCCAGAGGTGTGCACCGGCGTTTCTGTAGTCAACCTGGAGCCTGAGGTGGAGAGCGTGTGTGTGATAATGAACCACGCTCGCTGGGTACGAGGAGAGGAGAGGAGATGAGATGAGATGCGATGCGATCAGATGACTCACGCTAGCAATGCCTCATATTTGGGGGGGGGGGGGGTAAAATGACTCACTCGCTCTCTGTGTCTCCTCTGCACTTCTGTGTTTGGGGCCGTCTTCCTCCTAATGGGAAATCGCCATTCAGGCATACAAAGAGCACATCACCTCTCCTGGCCTGGAGGCCTTATGCCGCAGTTTCTCAAAAGCTTATTTTGAGCAGCTGTGTGTGTGTGTGTGTGTTGGGGGGGCAGGAATCTGGCATTCGAGCGGATATTTCGTCTTAGTCTGTGACCTGGATCAGTGTTTGCCTTAGAGTGTGTCTGTATCAGAAGTCACTGTTCAATATCAGACTCTCTTACCCACTCACTCATTCAGTCTCAATGGGACTTAGAACTGTACAGCCTTGTAGCTTTTTTCAATTGCGTGCACACACACACACTCACTCTCTCCTCTCTCTCTCTCAATCACTTTCTCTCTCTTGTATTCATGAAGCCAGATTGTGAATGCTGGTAGTTGTCCCTGGGGCTTATTCTATGCCTGGTGGACAACAGACACATGTACATTTATATGTATATAAAACATAGTTAGCTGCTCTCCAGTAAAAACTGAATTCTTGAGGCACACACACACAGACAAAGAATCAATGCACCATACCTAGATTGACTACAGAACCTATCCCTGCCATTTGATGCAATAGCTATGAAGCAGAGAGGCTGACGTCACATGAATCTCCAGTGTAAGCTGCGTTTGAAGGGAGGGTGCCGTGCTGAAGTAGCCTGACAGGATTCACTATGGCAGGGGAATATTAGCAAGATGCCCCGGGGGTAAAGACTCTGCTCACTTTTTTATTTTTTCATGCTGTTTTTTTGTTGTTGTTTTTTGAGAGAGAACATCAAGATAAATAACTGGGATGAATCATTTTAATCAAGACAGTGTTCAGTCATTTAGTATTTAGGACACAGTCTAAAGTCAATTTATTTTTAAACACCAAAAGAGTTTATGCATTTTTATGTTTGGGACAGTGTTTGTGTGTGTTTGTGTGTGTGTGTGTGTGTGTGTGTGTGTGTGTTTGTGTGTGTGTGTGTGTGTGTGTGTGTGTGTGTGTGTGTGTGTGTGTGTGTGTGTGTGTGTGTGTGTGTGTGTGTGTGTGTGTGTTTGTGTTGTCTGTCCGTCTGTCCTGTCCATCTGTCTGTGGTGTCCCATCTTGGAGAGGAGAGGATGTTCAGGACTCTCTCTGGAGCGACTGAGCTTTTCCAATTTGTCTGTGTTGTGGAGATGCTGCCTGACAGGAGACAGAGCTCTGGCTGTGAGAGAAACAGATAACCACACGCAGGAGCATTTCCATCTCTCAACCAGCAAATAGACTCAGCAGCCCCGCACCAGCAACACACTGCCTTTTCTCATCCCACACCATTCACCTTCTGCTTCTTGCTGTAGCTTTAACACAGCTTTTTATTCCCTAAATAAATAATGTTAGATATTGGATTGATACCACCTTCACCTCCAGTTAGGACCATTCACATGTCCAAATCTCTATACAAATACCTGGGTATATATTACATACATATATTACAGTTTTTGAGGCTGTATATGTCATATTCTCACACATGACATATTCTATTATTACTATAATTTAAATTGTATGTTTGTATGTAATAGTATGTTTTAGTTTATTAGTATGTCTCTATCAGTATGTAATGACAAAAAAAAGTAGTGTAGTATACAAGCAAATAGCGAAGCAAAGGGTAGTTTCATAATCAGGGTAAGTGCTTGACTGCATACATGTGTACCTCAAATATGTGATTATGTTGGATAATTGTATGTTTTTATTAACAACTAGACAATTGGGGGAAAAAAAGTTTTTTTTCAGTCATTTTCATCCTCCAATTGATGTTTCATTTTAAAACTACTCCAACACATATACAGAATTTTGCTGTGAGCAGAAAACTGCACACACGGGGACATTCACTAATATGTTGTGTTTGATGTTGAAAAAGCTATACTTGCTACAGTGTATATGGAAATGGTGGGTATTTGAAATATAGGACAAATTCCAAATTCCTTAAACCTAAGTTGAAAAATACAGCTGACCTTGTTGAACTTATTTAGCAGAGGAAGTAATTCACATATGCATCAAGCTAAGTCAGGGTTGCCAACTCTCACGCATCTGGCGTGACACTCACGCTTTCAGCACCAATCTCACGCTCTCACGCACACTCAAGAAATGTCACGCCAAATCCATTCTTTTTTTTTTTGCAATCCGTTCATTTTTTGTTGATGACTAGACTAGCCCACAGCATTGTTTCTAAATTACAGGATACGAGTTTAAGGTATACCGGTAGCCTACATATGTCTAGACCAACAGCAGGTAGGTCTAATATCCGCCTACAACGTTCTCAGCGCAGTTTTCTCTGATTGTTGATTCGCTGACTAGGGTATTTTAATCCGGTCCGCGACACCTTCACGGAACCTTTTACGGAACTCACGGAACTCGCGAAGTAGCCTCACAGACATCACATTAAATAACTTTTTCTCATCTTTTATAAGGTGCTATAGCCGCTATTTGCTGCGATAAACGGTTCGCGAGAAAAATAAATTAACTTTCAAGAAATAATCATATTATAGCTCTGCGCTCATTTCAATTCCTATAGGAGGAATATCTCACAAACTTTTCGTTCCACACATGACAAACCGTAAACCAGAATAAACAGCAGACCTTACCGAACACAAAGGTGTAATGCAATCCCCTGTACAATAAGCCGTTCCAGAGTAATCCGGTTTTGAAATGGTAGCAAATTTCTATATGGTCTCCAATTTTGGGCTTTAAGTGTCTTAAAACTGAGCTGTGCTTAAATACCTACATATGTGTAAATATTAAAATCAGAGGATATAGCTCATGGCTAAGAGTTTGTCGATGTAGCCATAATGATTTGTTTTCACAAAATGCTAAGCATGCATTTAAGTGTCTTAAAAAAAAGTGTGTATATATTGGTCAATGCATAATTTCATAACAGGCCAAATAGAAAAGAAATGTTAAATGTTAAATATACTGTAGCCTAGACATAATATTAAAATCAGATGATGTAGGATAGTATAGAGTTAGAAGTTGGATGGCTCCAGAACTCACACACTTTTATGACACTATAGCTGTTCTGTTGACCTTTAGATTTGTTGCTACTGGGCATGAAGGGCAGGCCAATTATGAGTTCTGTCCAACATTGATGGTAGGTTTAGAAGAAAAGTCAGCACATTTTAATCATATTGCAATACCAATAACCGTAATCATTTTGGTCATGATTTTTCATCAAATGTTCATACTGTATCTCTAGTGGCTGGTAGACTTTGGAATCCACCAGCCACAATGGTAGGTGGAAAAAAATATTTTAGGCTATTTCCATCCCTGATACATACGTACACTCACATTCATAAGTCTCAATCTGTCCATTTCTTTCCACAAAACTCGCCAGAAGTAATCATTTAAGGGGTTATTTTTCATTTTTTTCTACTGAGCTACTACCTTTTTCAGGTGGGCAGGGGGGCCCTTTTCATGTCTGTGCCCAGGGGCCCAGTGGCTCATAATCCTTCCAAGCCACGGGGTTAAAACACTGGTCTTGTTTTCAAGTGCAATCAATAATTTAATTGTACATTTTGAAGAAACTTAAATCAGGGATTATACTGTACATATCAAAAAAGTCAGGGGACAGACATTTTTAAAATTAGGTTTAGGGAAAAATGTAACGCACACGCACTATGACTTCACAAAATCTCACTCCAGCCAATCACCCAAAGTTGGCAACCCTGGCTAAGTAACAGCCTAGCAACAAATAATAACTGATATACTGATAGTTCAACTTAACCCGATACATTTTCCATCAGTTTTTGTCCAATCCAACACATATTCTACAAATATGCACATACAAAAGTCCAGTATATGAGGATGCAACCAGTTTAACTTTAATGATATTAACTCAAGGCACAATAATAACCACTACATTATATACAAATATATAACCTTATGATGGCAAAAAACATATTTTTCTGTGTATACTCCTTTTACACTGGAAGTATACATGTCTGAGAATAGTCGATGACCGGTTGCCATGAAACATTTTTTTCTTTAACCTTCAGCGTATATAAATTAAACCATAGCTGTCAACATTGAGCTTTGAAAATAAGGGAGATTTCCCGGTTTTCTCACGCAGAATACGGGAAAATGTCAACATTCGTCCCCCAACGTTGGAAGGGTTGCAGTATTAGTCCGTTTCATAATTGCAAGCTTGTGCATTGGTCAACTAAACAATACAACAAAGTAGCCTACTTTATTTATGCCTATCAACAGCCTATATTAATTTTGTCAACTTTATACAGCCCTAGCAAGGCTAAAGTTCTGTAGCCTAATCGATTAGGGGTTTGCACGGACGTCACGTTCTGGCCGGTAACCATGGCAACCCAGCACGCGCGGCCATATTGCCGATACTCAGTGAATGAAGTACAATGGAGTATTATGCACTTTGGATATCTTACGTGATTGTAGCCGTGTCTAAACAACAGAAAAGCTCATCAAAATGCGTGTAAGATGCAAAGGCATATAGGGCAGGACTTGGACCACAAAAGGCGCGATATTTCGAGAAATTACGGTTTATTGGCAGCGCAGATCCATATGAGTTGGGTGAGGGAGACGAAGTACCAAGTTCAACCACAAGCGCCCCCCTTCCTCTGATAACTTCTGTCATTATTCTCCTTTCTCCCTGTTTTTTTAACAACTTTTGGAAGTCGATACCTACACCAGATGTTTTTCTCAGTCTGACCTATTGGTACAACCTAAAACACAGCAATGATTAACCATTTTCCTTGACGATCTTAGGGATTTACTTCAGTGCCTAATGCTTTCTAATGAGGCGAGTATCTCCAATATGGCGACGTCCAGATCTGATGACACGCCGTGCAAACCCCTAATGGCCCTGTGCGCTGTCATTCTGCGCTGGCAAACAAAATGTGTGCGTTCCAAGTAGCCTATAGTGCGTAATTCTTCTTCATAAAGTTGAACAAATGCATTTGGTTATTTTACAGATTTTAGAGAGAAAATATAAATAGCCTGTCATGCAGTTTATGGGCTACAGTGCAGAGTTGGGAAGTTATGGTAGGCCAACTTGGAGTAAATATACAAACAGGGGGGAATTCTTTCTCTATTCGTAGCTGAGTGGTAGGCCGATACACACAGCGTTCGGCCGTAGCCTAGGCCTACACTATGCAGGTACCACTGAATCGGGCTCTCACGACAACCACGCCATCATCTTAAATAGTCTCACTGTCGCCTTCAAGCAAGCAAAACGATGCTTTGAAAACATCTGTTTCGTTGGAAGGGCAAGGGTGTAGCAACAGGACAACAATACAGAGACTGACAAGTCCGATGGTAGAGCTAATGTTATGAGATTGTTAAAATACGGGATATTTACGGGAAAATATTAAAACGGGAAGACAGCGGGAAAAAAGTTAAAATACGTGAGAAACCCGGAAAAAACGGGAGGGTTGACAGCTATGATTAAACCGAAGGGATATTTCAAGAAGGTTTCATTTTTAGGCCTCTCGAAACAAAGTGCTTCCCCTGATTGTGAAACTCCCCATAAGTTGACTGCATTAAGCGTTTTAAGCTCTGAAGTGGAACTTCACTTCATTTCAACAGTCCAAAGGAAATTACCCACATTAGCTCAGCAATCTCAACGCTCAGATGACACAAATAGCGGCCACATGAAGCTTCTTTCACACGCCTACTTAGCTCTGTATTGTGGTCTGTTAATTGACTCCAACCTGCTGTCAGTGGCGTTGTGTGCTTAATCTGACCCTCACGTTTCCTCAGAGTGGATTCAGCTGCATCACGACACACAGCCCAGTACAGCCCAGCACAGCGGTGTGCCGAGCCGAGGTTTACAGTAAGACGCTCACTCGGTCTGCCTGGTGCATTGTGGGCATTTAATATGCATGGGCTCCCTAATTAAGCTCATCTAATTCTAATGAGGTGGCCTTGAGATTTCGCTGGCAGGAGGGGAGGTAGGTGTGCGGTACCAGACCAGCCACCATGCAGTCTGAGACAGAACAACACCTTTTGTGGAGTGCTGTGGGGGCGACATATGAATGATTAAAAGGCTGAGCAATTTGCAAAGATTGTTGGAATAATTGCACAGCAAGCAGATCCAGGTGGTCATTTGTGGCAGTATCCTCGTCTTTTAAACTTTTATGAAACACTTGCCAGGTTTTTTTTTCTGTCTTTGAACTGCTGATAGATTGAGTGCCAGATCAGTGTATGGTTATTTAGGTATCTCTACCACATACTGCATACCAACAGCATGTACTCTGTTCCTGCGCTGAAGAAGTGCAGTGTTATGAAACTCATAGAGACACAAATCTCATAAAGTGTATTGCTTTCTACTGTATGTCTGCAGTTGACCCGCAGCTTTTCTGTCAAATCAGCATATTGCTTTGGGTATCTCACAGAGCCACCATGCAGAGCAGAACATATGGTTTGGCCATAGCACATCATGGGTACCCTGGCAAAAAGAAATGAAAATGGATGAAAAAATGACGCTGACACCTCCCGTTGCCCTCCGTGTGGCCGGGCAGTTTTGGGGACGGTCTGCTGTTGCTCTGTGCGCTGCCCCTGCCCCAGTCAGCGCTGCATGAGGCTGTTTCTGCCCAGTCTGGAATTACTGGGGAGGATCATAAATCCCCACTGAGGGCCTACGAGTGCTAGTGCTGCCTTTGAGGAACCCCTGTGCAGCAGTGTTTTGGTGCTGTGTGTATGTGTGTGTGTGTGTGTATCTGTGTGCCTGTGTGTGTGTGTGTGTGTGTGGAAGAAGCACGGTTGCGTGTCACCTGTGTTACTGAGTAATCTGCCACCCACCCTGGCTCTAATCAACCACAAATTATGGTGCTGTCCGCAGCTCGAGGAATGCGCTGCCACCTCGCTGATGCATGGCACAGATTTTCGCCGCGCGTTATTATTTATCTTTCCGTTTCCTGGCTGCCGAAGAGTCGGCCGCGGACTGTGGGGGGCCCTGGAAAAAGCAAGACTCGCAGCTCAAAACAAGGGCAGCATTTAAATGACTGTTTACCCTCCAAATCCTGACATTCAAATTCAGGCAGCGTATTTATGTGCTTTTTATATTTGGGAATGACTGTAATCACTTAAGAAACACAGGCATAATAGTTTAGGATTAGGCTTATTTCTAGCTGCAATCCTAAAAATAGTAAAATACCAAGTGCTGATAACATAAAGGTTCTAAGTGTTGAACGTGCTGCATTATTTAAGTTTTATACAGGACACTGAGGAATTGTAAACCCCTGTCTTTGACTGCATATCTTATTGTGATTCAAAAGGAGTTTCCTCACCAGCAAATTGATCAATTATTCAGTTCTGAGAACTGCATGATGATCTTGTCTGTCTCTCTATGACAATTAAGTGCGCCAGTCATAAAAGCAGCTGCAGTTGCTTGCGACACAGCTCCGCCATAGCTCAGTGATCTTCGTCGCGAGGTTTTATGAGCACCTCTGGGATACTGCGCCCCTTTAAACTCCATATGTCACATTTCGCGTGTTGCTGATTTGGTGTGATGCAACGTATACGCAGAGCGCTGCAGCTGTTGTTGCCATCATGTTAAATTATAATGTATGTGTATAATTAGGTATTAATACAGATATGTGTAGCACACATACACTAGCATGTTCAGAACTACAGATGACCTAATTGAGTAAGTCGTATTTCTAACAGAATTATATGGTTGAAACCGCCCAGTGGCTACTGTTGTTGTGGCAGACAAGCAGTTTGCAATGCTCGTTTAATTGGAGTGTTTTCTGCATTGCACAACAGAGGATACTCTCTGTGAGAAAAAAAATAGTAATAAATAAGAACACGCGCACACATGGATATTCATAACAGCAACCCTGGCGTGTGATGGATACTGCATTATTTCACTTCAAGGAAATGATGTTGTCCTGCACTCCACTCCTGGTCGACACCGCAGATAAGGAAGTAAATCACAGGCGCGAGCAGGGATGACATACCTTCCCCTCTCCCTGACATTGCCTGGTCTGTGCTGTGCCATTAGTCTTGTGTGAGAACTCCAGCACTTTGCAATAGCAGGGAAAACAGATGCAGAGCAGGAGGAGCCATCCATCGTGCGCTGGCCTCCCATCGAGAGCGACGAGGGCTTCACCGCACTTCAGGTGAGACCCAGCTCAACAAAGAGTGCTCGCAGAAAGTGCCCATGCGAGAACACACACACACACAAACACACACACACACACACACACACACAAACACAGCCTTGGCCTGGGTCAAGGACTCTGCTGGCCTGGCAGTTCTTAACAGCCTAGCCAGGAGTCAAGCAAGAGGCTGATGTAACATTCTTCTGGTGACGGTGGAGGGTGGCAGTGAGCTCATCAGCAGATGTTTACTATTGAATTGTGTTAACTTACTGTAGGTAAATCAAAAGGGCAATGAGGCAAAGGGTGTGATGAATGAAACCAAGGGAGAGAGAGAGAGAGAGAGTGAGTGGTGAGGAAAGGTGAGATGTACCAGGTTGAGGCAAGAGAGGCCAAGAGAGAGAAAGAGAGAGGTGGTGATCAAAGACAGCAAAATATTAATAAAGAAATGAGACTTAAAAAGGACAGACTAAAAACAGAAACACAAATGAAAATAAAATGACAGGATACAGAGGAAGAGAGAGATAAAAGGAAAACGTGATGGATAGAATAATAAAAGATACCAGAGGCTGCCTTGAAAGGACTGTTACCATGGTAAATTCACATTAGTGCAGCCTCACTCTAAAAAACACAACAAATGCTTTCGAGAAACATTTCCAAGACTAAACCGCAGTGCCAAGTCTTGCCTGAAGACCTTTTCTTTATCTCGACTCGACGCCCTCTTCATGTCGATTTAGCCTTTAGCCACCAGATTGTTCTCCTACATCATGTCAGAAGTGAGAAGCATACACACAAGCCCTGTTGTATCCTGTGGCTTCCTCTATAAGACATCAGCCTGAGGTAACTAAGCAGGTTGTTTATGTTAAGCACTTTAATTAGGAAGCCAACAGATCACGCCTGGGTGACCTGCGCTGAGTAAAGCATCCTGTATCACAGTTGTCAAGGAATGTCTGATGAATTGATTACCTGAAAATATGCTAGCTTCCATCAAACCTACTCATCTGGCGACCGGCAATAAGCTGGTCATTCTCATGTTGTAAGATGAACTGGCATAAAATGTCTCGACCACCCAAGCAGGGGTTAAAGTGGGGGGGAACGGGGAGGAACAAAGTTCCGCCACCTTAGATAAATTAATAATAAATATATTCTTCTTTCATACCAACGATATAGCGCGATGATATTGTTAAAATAAATGGTGAGTTAATTTTTCACGTGTACAGAGAACACGTGACAAAGAAGCTAGCAATTCTTGTCCAAAAATTATTGCTACACCACGATACTCAATATGTTGTCCAACGGTGAGTCATTTTCCCCCGTTGCATTGACACTGGATTTTAGGGTTCCCCCACCTGCCAAATCCCACTTTAACCACTGCCCACAAGTACCCCACTCTCAGTGGTGTTGTTTACGTGGTACGCTGAACTACGCAGTATACCCAAAGTCCTTTTAGGCAAGTCCTTCCACTCGGCGGCCATATAGCAACGCTTTTTGGGCACTCATCGGGCATCCTATTCAGCAGAAATGCGTGTGCGCAAGGCTTCACAACACCAATCTTGCTCCAGCTCACAACTGTTGGGAAGATGTCTTTACAACATACCATGATTGGCTCAATGTATTCACAACACACCACATGATTGGCTCAATTTATTCACATGTCAACGTTTTGCCGAGGGAGGAGTGTGATATGTGTAGTAACGGCCATATTGGCGTTACAAACTAGCCCCATGCATTTCTATGGAGTATTTTTTGAGTGCTGTGTCTCCTCATTAGAAAGTCTCTGGTATACCCACTTAAAAAGCATCACCCTCTCAGTATACCCACTTAAAATAAGCAAGGATACGTATTAACATTTGCGGTTGATCACAGTATACCCACAACATCTAACTAGACTACACCACTGCCCACTCTACAACAACACACTGACTCCATCTCTGGCCTGCCTGAAGGCAAAGGAAGCTATACATTTGCTATATGGCAGTATAGCCTCCTACGACCCCATACACTTCTAACTTCAGCTGTTGTATTTACATTGTATCTGCAGGTGGTTTTTTGGGTAAGTGAGCACCACAAGAGGATCTATTAGCAGGAGCAGGAGGAGATGTTTATCTACATCTTCAGATCACCGCTGGTTTGGCAGATAAGGAGACTCATCGCGCGCGATATCCGAATTTTACTACTTCATCTCAGCTATGACTCAGCACTTAAACCTGGTGGGCACCAAATAAAAAGTCGAGCCAGCCAAACACACACACACAGAAGTTTGACACACAGTCAAAGGCATGCAGAGGTTTCTTGCAGACTTCAAAAACCATACACTCTTAAGAGAAGAAACAGTTGTTTCAATGTTGGCACTGAAAGTCATGCCGGTGCCCCCGGACAAAATAGAGTTTGTGCAATCTCAGGAGGGTGTGTGACTTTTTTCAAAAGTGCTTAGGGTTTAGCGGTGTGGAGGTAAACAGATTTATTTTCCGTTAAGCACGAGTCTAAAAGAGCAGTTGAGGGAAATGACTTGTATTTATTTATGTATTAGTGTGTGTGTGTGTGTGTGTGTGTGTGTGTTGCTGGCTGATACAAAGGCTTACAGAATTCAACCTCTGCAAAACCTACAGTGACTGAGAACACAGCATGTGTACCTGAGGGACATTCAGAGGATATGGCACATTATGTAATCTATACAGTAATGTCATTTGGCATACCTCTCTTTTCTCTATTCCCCTCTTTCTCTTCCACACACGCAAAAACGTATAGAGGTATTGAGGACAGAAGGCATGGGAGAACAGACTAATGTACAACCTGAGATCCTCTGAAGTTGTTGTTCTGTGGTGTGGGCAGAAGTCAGAAGGGTTTGGACCAGTTCATTTCTCAAGCATCTTTTAAAAATACTCTCTTACTGAAGAATTCTTCTTCCACTGGCTCCAAAACAATATTTAGGAATGGAACCATTTTCATGCTTTATGCATAACTGACTGACTGACAGACAGAAAGGAAGGGAAAAGTGAACAGTGTTTGGGTCTTTTGGAAAGAAAACAACAAAATAAGAGAATGAAAGGATTACAGATGAGAAACAGAGAGACAGGAGAGAAAGAGAGAGAAAGGGGATGGGTAAAAATCAATGGAAAAAAGACACTACATTTTCCATTCTCTCTCTGTCACTCTCTCTCTTTCTCTCTCTCTCTGTCACTCTCTCATTCTCTCTCTCTCTGCCTCTGTCACTCTCTCTTCTCTTGCTTCAGCTGAGAGAAGCTCAGTAGAATGCAGCAGAGCCATCTGCTCCCAGCGGTCTGCTGCCGGCCAGGCTTCTGTTCATTTCGCTAAACACCTTGGCTACGCTTCCTGACGCTCTGCTGTCACCGCTCACTTCCTGAGTCCGCCACGCGCACACATAGCCAGCTGCTGCACCCCACCAGATACTGTACTGCAGCGCTAACGCTAAAGCTAACGCTTTAGCAATGGGGCTTTTATAGGTTGCACTTTATTTTACTGTAGCTTTAGATACTGTTTGCTTAATGCTTAATTAATAGATTAATTAATAGGCACAGTTTTTCTTCTCCTTTTAAATTCATACAATTAGGGTTAAGGGTATGATTTGTTTTTGGTTTAGTAACATGTGAAGAGGATGTACTTAGATGAAATGTGGAATTGTAGATTTGACTACCACCAGTAGCTCTCACTACCACTGGCTCACAGTATAGGAATGAGGGACATAGCCAAGCTAAGCAAAGGGTTAGTTAATCCTTGTTTAAAAAAAGAAAAACAATAGTTTTCTCTTCTTTGAAGTCAACAAATGTTTTGTCACGCAAAACCCACCTCCGAATCTGTTTTGAAATGCACTTCCAACTAATTAGTCACTTAAAAGGCTTGCAGCTGGGTTAATTTATTTCATTGTTTCCTTTTCATTAACTTGCCATTATACTCGAGAGTTGCAATGGCAGAGGAGGGTCCTGTCACAATGAGGAAGTCTCAGTACATAGACAATTACACAGACTACAGAGATGTGCCTGGCGGAGATATGAGCCATGTGGTTTAGAAAAATGGAAAATACTGTAATACAGAGCGGACCATGTCTGTTTGAATTATTTAAATACCATATTGCAACATTTTGATTGAGCTCATTATTTAAGCATGTGTCCATATGCCACCCTGGTCGGACCTATGTTTAATTCAATACTGATACAGTGTCTTTCAGCTCGTTATTGAGTTTAATTAGTGGACTGTAGGAGAATGTAATCGTCTGGATGATTGACCTGTTAATAAGATATGGAGCAGCTATCACCCTATTATCTCCCTGATTATTGAAAAGAAGTTGTGAGGATTTGGTATGTATATCCTATTTCAGTGACATTTCATAACTTTTGTTTAAAGTAATGTTCGTGTTCATCTACAATCAATTAGCAAATCATTTTCACTCAGTTTGTAGGTGGAGGTTTTCTTAGTGCCAAATGTGCCTTGAAAGGAAGTGAACATGGAATGGACCTTATGGAAAGTAACCTTATGTGCTAATATCACATAACCTGACCCTAGCCAGATGAATTTCGTTTCGCTTAGCTCCACCTAGCTTCACTCACATCCATCTGGGACCTCTTCCATTGAGAGTGATTTCTGCTACTGATTTTATGGTACAGCCAATCAGGACGCAGGGCGGGAGTTTCATAGATGTGACATAGCGTAGAAGCGACTGTGAGACTGTTATTAGCGTCACGGGTTGGCTTCGATGTGAGAGGTTGAAATAGCACGTCAATAGAAGACGGACAAGTGGCTTATTCAATCATATGCAAGCATTTTTTGATTAGGCCCAGCCTTCTGAAGCAACACTTCAATGGATCGGTTCCAGATGGATGAGTGGAGCTAGGCGGAGCGAAATTCATCTGGCTAGGGTCAGGTTAAATATCACAAGCTAGTTTTGTCAATATTTTGGGTACTCGTATAATCATACACTATGTATTTATAGTAGTTAATATTGTTCTTATACAGTATATATTTTATTTTAAAACTTTTATCTGATGATCACTTGAAAACAGCAAGTAAACCAATGTAAGTACACTCAAAGTCTGAAAAAAAAGCAGTACTGGTGCATCCCGAAACATGATTCTGTCTCATTCTGTCAGTGGAGCTACTAACCTGATGCACTAACAAGATAATCGGTAACACTTTATAATAACTATTCATTTCATATGAGGCTTATTTACTATGAACAATCCATTTATAACTGTGTGTACAAATACTTTATTTATGAGAATTAACATAGGAACAATGCTTTACAAATGATGGACAAAGCATTTTGTAATAGTTTGCAACTGGTTTATAATAAGAAAATGATTTCATTATAAGTGGTTGTTTCATTACTTATTAAGTATAAATCATGTACTTACAAACATATTTTTTGGATAGGCTTATTTACTATGAACAAACCATTTATAATTGTGTGAACAAATGCTTTACTGATGATAAATTATGTATGAACAAGAAATTACTAATGATGAACAAACCATTAACTAATAAGTAACAAAGGCTTAATAAATGATTAATTGTGTGTAGTTATTATAAAGTGTTACCAGATAATCTATTTATGTCAGTCATGCTGCAGTGTTGGCTTGAGTTCTGACCAGGTGTGAGACACACATGAAACTCCATCATCTCATGCCAGTCTGAACCATAATGAACAGCTCTGTTCAATCACATAGTTTAATTTCAAACCTGCCGTTGCTCTAGGCAAACTGCCTGTCCCTTGAGTGGGAGATTTTATTCAGAGCCATTGTGGTGAGTGACCACACCATGCAGCCCCCTGTCACCATGTCTTTAAATGCTATCATCAGAGATGAGCCATCCAGCTGCCAGCTCCGTTCACACACAAACCACTGCCTTCCAGTTCCAGCCAAGCAGCACGCCCCTTTTATTTTTCCAAATGTCACCCAGCTGATGGTCGTAGTGCCCTAATGATAGGCCGGAAAGGCTGTCAGTGTGGGTGTGTATCTAATGTGTGTTTTTTAGTGTGTGTATATGTGTAAGTGTGTGTGATCATTTAGTGTATGTATATGTGTGTATTTTATGTGTGTGTCATAGTGTGTCTGAATGCACATGTAAGTGTCATTGCCCATGTGTCTATGTGTGTGTGTGTGTGTGTGTGTGTGTGTGTGCATGCATGCATGTGTGCGTGCACGTGTGTGTGTGTGCGCGCGTGCGTGTGTGTGTGTGTGTGTATGTGTCTGTAACTCAGGGTCCACTCTCCCTCCCGCTTTGCAGGCCAGTCCAACCCCTTCCCCATTGGCACGGTGTTGTGGTGCAGCCCATGGAGTGACACTCTCTGCAGTGAGCAGACGCCCCCCCCCCACTCCCACCACGGCGCTAATGAGGTCAAGTGATGAATTACAGAGCCAATTAGATGCCAGGACCGGGCCTGCAGGCCGCAGGAAGAACCAGGCGAGGGGCCGGGTACCACGCCAGCCCATCGGCCACAACACCACAGTCTGGGGCCCGGGCACAGGGACTTTGAAGAGTGCCAACAAGAAAAAGAATGGAAAAAAGAAAGAGAGAAAGAAAGAGAGAGAGGCACAGAGAGGAGCAGAGGAAGTGAATATGGGTGGAGGGAAGTACTTCTGGCCTTAACCAGCCTTTAATGTAATTCACAGCAGGAGATAAGAAATGAGAGAGAGAGGGGGAGAGAGAGAGTACAAAAGCTGTACTGGGGGAAAAAGATAATAATTTCTGGCTCAAGTTGGCATTACCATTTTTCTTTTATGGAGAAGAGAAAGGAGAGAGGGGGAGAGAGAGAGTAGAGAGTATTTTGAGGAAAGAAGGGAAAGTGAGCATACATATCAGCCATTGGCAGCAGAAACTACAAGGCAGTTGACAAGTGGTAAGATCACATATTATCAAAAGTAGCCTTAAAAACACCTGATTATGACATGTGATCTAGTAAAAGATCACGGTCACAAAAAAGGCACCGTTTATGCTGGCTTAGTCATGGAAATAGAAAGACAAAAGTTGCAGTGGCGATCTGAATTGACAAATAGGTCAACTGATGAGACATGCAATAGTAGTAGATGTTGATAACAGAAGCCCCCATGAGTTTTAGCCTCCTTGCTAACATGCTGGCCTCCCATTCCCAGGGCTACTGTGGTTGTCCACATAACACAGGTTTCACTAGTTCACTATGCTTGCCATAGAGTTTATGTTTGGCTTGGTCGCTGGCCTTGGTCCTGAAATGCCTGTAGAGGAGATCACCAGAGAGCAATGTCCACTGGCCATGTGAGTATAGAGCTACTAGTGCAATGGGATAGTAAGGGGAGGAGAAGGGATCATTCGCCATGCCAGGGTGCATGATGTATGGATGAGGAGGAGATGTGAAGATATTTACATTTCTAGGAGGTGGAGGAGGAATGAGTTAATTGCTGTCAATCAACCACATGGGCTTATCCCAAACCTCGTTTAGAAAACCACGTTACATTGGTGCCATAGACCCAGAATAGTAGTGAGGTTTCAGGAGGGTGAGTGTAATGGCATCCAGTAGGTATAATGGTCTTCTTGGGTCTCTGCTGTGGTGATTGCTGTTGGCCCGCTAAGGCAATGGCAGAGATGGCGTTCCGCCTGTAATAAGTTGGATCAAAATGATTTTGAAAAGTTATATGTTGAAATAGTCCTGGAAATATAGTAAGGTTAGACGCCTAAGTCTGAGTTTGAGTCTACTCTGGGACAGTTCTTGTCTACACAACACAGGTTACGCGTGGGATGAGGCTTGGATCTGAAGGTTAACTCAGGGCACAGAGAGATGTATTTAGGAAGTGTGGAGCTGCGCTCCTGTCTACTTCACCTGTGCCCCTAGGGCACACTCTCGGTGTGTGCTATCTTTGCTGCCTCTCGAAGTCTTATAAGGCCAAGTGCCATACTGAGGTGAATTGTTTGAAATAGATGAACAGGAATTAAACATGACCTCACAAGTGAAGCTGAAAAACACCAGCTGAAAGTCAATGGTTTGACCGCAAATCTATTGTAAGAAGAACAAATGTATGTCATCACCCACACACATACACACACACACAGACACACAAACAAAACAAATACACAGACATGCACGCGCACACACACACATGCACAAAGAAAAAGAAAGAAAAAAGAAAGCAGTAGGGAAGTGCTTTTTCTCCTCTGCCTGAGCGCTCCATAAAAAAATAAATATTGCACGCCTCAGGTGTAAAGACAGATAGAGCGAGCCAAAAAGCGTGACTTGGCCTCCGGCTAATGTAGCATGACGACAACAGCAAATATTTGTTCATAGCCAAATGGCGCATTCTCTTGAAAGTGTTGTTTAATGAAGTACAAGCTTGCTGAATGACAAACAGATGGTGCTTCTTTTACCTAACAAACACCCCTCTGCATCCTTAATGAGGTTAATCTGAGGCCCGTCGGGGCCGGCCGGCATTAGGCTCCTCCGGTCCCCCCCCTCATCCAATACCCAGGTTGCCATGACAGACACGCCACTCTTCACTTAATGGACGGGACAAATCGGTGATGGACTGTCTCACATATGTGGAATCATTTCTCAAGCCGCCATTATTAGTTGTTTGTGAAGACGAGTAAAAATCAAATCAGCAGGTGTTGAGAATTCTGTCCTCCATGTCATTTTTTCAAGACTTTCCCCAGTCTTTGTACATTTTACTGAATGTAAATTCCAAGTCACTCTTTTTAGTGGTAACCAGTGGAATCCCTCCATGTGCACATCCTCTTCACACCTCATTGTGCCTAAATTTCATCATCCCCAAAACACCCTTACATCATGGGTGCAAACACTTACCCTCAGCCGTCTGTGATAACACTAGCATAGCCTTGCTATAAACAAGTCTTGGCCGATGCCATGTACAACCATATGATTTCGTCACATGAGATTATTTCAGATGACATGCAGTGTCATGCAATCAGTTTTGGTAATTGATATGACAACTCTAATCATGTTTGATGCTACGTCAGCTTAGCAGCATGTGGCATCAGCTTGGGTCTGGTATATGATGTGCTGCAAGTTGTCATGACGACCTCTGACAACTCTAACAGGGCAGTATTACATCATCTGGCACAAACCATGATGGCTAAGGACAGGAAGAGTTCCAGCCAAGCTGCCATCAGGAGCACAACTGAAGGGTTCTGTCCACAGAGCCGAGAAATAGTTTTAAGAAGTTTCATTTCTTTGAATGTGTGCAATGCTCTCATGTCAGGTGTGGACAATTCCATTGATTACCACTTCATGATATGTTTGTGACATCATGGGTGTGGCAATCCAAGGGCTCTGGCTAAGGGTTCTTTAAGGCGGGGATCACATTAGCCAGCGGCAAGCGGCAGGTTTCCTATTG
This sequence comes from Alosa pseudoharengus, assembly GCF_046254945.1. Lineage (NCBI taxonomy): Eukaryota > Metazoa > Chordata > Actinopteri > Clupeiformes > Clupeidae > Alosa > Alosa pseudoharengus. Next base: position 29,393,516 of record NW_027468650.1, on the reverse strand, counting down.
TTCCCTATGGTTGGGCAGCGGAACGGTGGCAACGCTGGCGTAGCGCTAGCGTTGAACAAGCTGAGCGTTGAACTTGGTTCAACTTTCAAAGCGCAACGCGAGCGTATTCAATTGACAAACCGTTTGTGTTGCTTAGGAACGAGATACAACTTATTATAGTCTACGTTTGCCACTGCCGCTTGCCGCTGGCTGATGTGATCCTGTTAGTTGGAGATGGTGTGAGGAGGTTGTTGAATTCACCCCAGTGTCTTCTGAGTTGGCAAGAAATTCTAAGAGAGCATTATGCTGTGTGTATACGTTCAAAGAATTTCATGAGACATCTGCATTGGTCCCCACTGGATGAGACTGTCTACTGACTCAACATTTTCCTTTTATTGTACTGATGATTTATTCATGTATGCACATATTTATTGCAGTGTGATACATGGTTTGGGTGCGGCATTCTCCTCCTGAATACCTATAATTACAAATTTACTGAGCCGTGTCATAGCGCTTATCGCGTTTCCATTGATGGAGATTGTATTTTTTAATTAAAAATGGCACTTCTCCGAGAATCCAAATATGAGTAATTTCTTTGAGAGATTTAGTTCCTTGACATTCTCTTGAAAAAAGTTGCTTTTTTCCCCTGTTTTTTTTTTGGTGCTGCAAAAGCTAAGCTAGGCTGGAGGCTGCTCAAGGTTCTGGATCTGGTATTGCACACATAAGCCAGATAAGCCTTCATTTAAATAATTCTCATGTCGCGATTATGCATCACTCAACCTACCGTCCTATTTTTTCCATTTTATTTTTTAGCCACTCGACACTTGAGGGATAAGGGATTGAATATTCCCAGATTTTCTCGACTTTGATGTAACATGACAGTATATTGCAATGAAGGTGATTTTTCATACCAATTTCTAATGTTCTAGGCTAAACTTTATTAACAACCTCAGTCTTCAGCATAAGTGTTTGTTTGTTTGTTTTCTCCTGAAATGATAGCATCAAACAAACAAACAAACAAACAACTCCTTCCATAAGCCGATGTATTATGCTGTTATGTTATTATACTGGGGATGTGTTGTGTTAGAAGGAATTGCGTGTATGTGTATGTGTGTGTGTGTGTGTGTGTGTGTGTGCATTTTTATGAGTGAGACAGCACTGAACAGAACAACAATAGAGACGATGTGTTTTGCCATTTCAACATAAACAAACGCTCAGTCTCTCTATCTCTCTCTTTTTTGTTTTTTTTGTTTATTTTGTGGAGCAATAACAGCACAGCCCATCAGCAGCATTGGGCATGTGAGTTCTCAAAGTCATTTCAGCAGGGCCTGCATCCACGCGATACATTATCGCAGAGGAGAGAGGGGAGAGGAGAGCAGTGTCCTATTAACGGGCCTGTATCATCCACAGCTGCTGAGTGAGAGGACAACCAGGGCAGTGTGTACCTTCCAGTGTGATTCATTCAGCATTTACACCCCCTCCCCAGATGACGACTAATTGTGGGACAAGATGTGGGGGCGGGCTACGTCAGTCACACCCAAACCCCCCCACCACACACACACACACACACACACACACACACCACCACCACCCGATGTACTTATAGTCTATATACATGCAATGTGCACAGATGTGGCTGTGTCTGTGTGTGAGTGAGAGTGTGTGTGTGAATGCTAATCCCCCGGTGTTTAGCATGCGTGAAGGGTAGCCGCAGCCGAAGACAAGATGAAGCTCCAGCAATCTACGCTTGTCTCTTCTCCCCCCCCCCCCCCCCCCTCTTCAATATGGAAAGCATCCAGTGACTGCCAAGAGCATTTTACTGTAGGCCTGCCCGCCCAGCCACCGGCTCTTCGTCCCTGAGTCACTTTCATCAGCTGTGTCATCAACTGTGACGATGACTAAACAGCTCTGAGATGGACTTGGAGGTGGCGAAGATTAAACACCTGAGACCGAACATCTCTCATTCAGGCAACAAGCTACAGGGCTTACGGCACGGACATTTCTAAATTGAGTTCTGGCTCTTTCCAATCCACCATGAGAATCAAGAGTGTGACACTACTAGTTATAATATAATGTGAGGTGTGTGTGTGTGTGTATATTTGCTTGTATGTGAGCAAGCACATTGGAAGAGGAAGAGGAAGCAACAGTGTGCATGTGTACTGTACATGAACATTTTTACAGTAAATTATCTGTGTGTGTGTGTGTGTGTGTGAGAGAGAGAGAGAGAGAGCACACATGTATGTGTGTGCGTGTGTACTGTGCATGTGTGTGTGTGTCTGTGTTTGAACTCAACATGGCATCAAGTCATCACTGATTCAGCACTTTCCTGGAAGAAATTTCATTTTGCAGCCACCACTTGTGCCATTACCACAGCAACCGTGTTTGCTCTTTAATGCATAGGGACCCAGCAGGGTATTAGCCTTATACCGGCAATCCGAGCCCATCAAGAGCTCACTGTGTTGGAGTGGGGGAGGTGCATCACTGCGAAGAATGTGAGATCTTTGTGTGTGTCTTTCTGTGTGTGTGTGTGTGTGTGTTTCTAAGGTGAAGCTGAAGTAAATATAAGTCTTCATATCATAGATAAAACAGAACACATCAGTCAGATGGAATGAGTCATGACTGAGAAAATTCATTCAGATTGAAGATGAATCCATTCATTTTTTTCAGAAGTGAAAACAAAAACACATATGTATACTCCTGAACCTGTAAAAGCAGCGCATGAATTCGAACAATATCAAAATAGTCTAGGTTTAATGAAAGTATAGACTATAACAGCAAAACTAATGTTGTTTTTTTAGTGATGCAGTGGAAGTAGTCAATTATTTCTATGCGCCACGACGACGTATGGATAAGTGATGAATGAAGTTACCACTCAATCCGCGGATATAACGCGATGATTGATTCGGAAGGTAATGGGTGGGTGACTGACGTGACCCCGAAGCCGCTGAATGAATATACTGTATCTTCATGCTACACTACTTTCTATTCCAGCTCCATTCCCCGCCATGTTAGCAAACTGCAGACTGCCCTCGTCAAGTCCACGCTGCAGGTGCTAGATCTTAGTGCGCCTGATCGCTAGGCGTCTCCTGACATCTATCTCCTTTGCGTGCTTTCTTACATTTCCTCACGGAGTGCGTTTTCTGCTTACCTTTTACATTTTGCTGTTCTGCCGCCGTCTGAGGTGCTGGATCCCGCAGTCTGCCTGGCTTTGCAGTACCTCTTAAAGCAACATCCTACTTTTCCCACTATTTCATCGCGGTACATCGTTTCTGATGGATAAGACATTTCTGTCATGATTTTTTGTGGTTGCTATGCACCATGTCGTAGTATTGAGGCAGTTATGGCAACTCTTAGGATTAGAGAATTATTTAAGGACCAACTACTGCCAGGAAGCAATCATTTGTATTAACTCTTTGTTGAAGAGGCTAATAACGAACTAACCAGAGGAGCCTTTATTTCCCACCTCTTATGCCCAGGGATGCAGAAATAATGAGATAAACAAAATATTATTTTCACGAGTTTTGTTATCGAAGTTGGGTTCAAACAAGTGAAACAACAGAGACAATGTTCTGGTAATGGATCTACGACGGTCTTGTGGATTTTCCGTGAGAATGGATTGAAGAAGACTTGAGATATTCCTTCTTTATGAATCTTTTCATCGTAAGATTGCAAACGTGGAGCGGTTAGAAAGAGCTGATGACGGACCGATTAAACCTTACTGTGCATCAAAAGCACCAAAGGGTATTGGAAACGTTTGGATGGAAATCAGGCAAATGTTTAGACCTGTTTTTGGTTTTGTATGAAACTGGTGATTAGTAGTTGCTGTCGTCTATGGGATTTGTATATTTGTCAATCAACAATTGTAAGAAAAAATGGAAAATTTTCTCTGGGTTGTACGCCAGGCGATTGGTCTATGCATTTTGTAATCCTCAGATATATCGATAAATTCCACTTGAAGTATTCCTTTATCTAAATGGAATTAGTTCAGATTGAAGCCCCTTGTAAAAGGAACAGACATGGTACATGGGCATATTTTCCTTTACGGTAAGTAATTTCATTAATTCTTCATAGGCTACTTCATACTACAAATATTTCGAGGTGTAAGTTGCTCTCCGCTTCCCCTCGTCCACCTCGTAATGAGAAGAGCTTTGACTGCTAAAATATCCAGGCAGCCACATTTGAAATGCCGAGCGCAATGCCCTTTTAAAATGATGCGTGGAGTGTACTTTTAGTATTATCCATATTTTGTTGTTTCAGAAACCAATGTGTTGCACTTTCAATAAAACCTAATGCGTAAGATATGGGTAAGATGGGCACTGGCCAGGAAGCATGTGACAGTTACTCTTCCAGTTATGAAACTTATTATTCCACATCCTTATAGTGTGCTAATTTGGCGTAATGAAGAGGTACATTCTCAAAGCATCAGTGGGAAGCTTCCACCTGTGTATACTTGAACTATTCAGAACCGACATTGATTAATTTTGTCATTGCAATTTGCAGCCTACACATGTCTGAACTGTTAAGGAGTTTCAAAGAGAATAGGGAAATTATTACAGCTGGATGCATCATACTTGTTATGAGTGACAGAGAACTTTCAGTGAGCTGCTTGCTAGTGTCAGATTTCTTTAAGTTATATATCTAGCTCAGCCTGTCCTGGTTATACACAAAATTCTAAGAAGTTAAACCATTTGGATCACTGCCTGTTCATATTGCACTGTCTCTTATTACAGTTGCAAGTCTCCTAATGCTTGGGTTGTCTGGGACAACAAAGAAAGAAGCAGGTAATGTAATCACACACACACACACACACACACACACTGTATCCACGTTCTTGCTTGATATTCAAGATGTTTCATTTTGCTGTCTCCTATAGTGAAAAACAACTCAGGAGTGCAGCCAGCAGGACAGTGTGGGACCTGGGTGAAAGAAGCAGAAGGGGGGCTGTTCACCTCTCCCAATTACCCCAACAAATACCCCCCAGAGACAGAGTGCATCTACATCATCGAAGGTACGTGCCCATCACAGAGGTCATCCTCCACAGGGTCACTTAAAGAGAGCAGTGTGATCTGATGAATGGATCATCCTCAAGGACCTCATTTGCAGTCCTTGCTGAATAAAGTATATCTTCTTTGAACACAGAACAGGAGAGGAGTTTTGAACATCAACTCAAAAAATTCTAAAATTCCAATTTCCACTAAACTACAAACTACAAGCTCACGTTAACGCTTCTCAGCTACTACCTCAGAATACCTGCAAAACGGCAGATAATTGGATTCGGATAGTACTGTTACGTCATCTGTCAGAGACCGATTTAATGAACCCAGATATTCTTTAGAACATCTACATCAGGGATACAAGTGACCTGGTTCCTGTAATGAAGGATCTTTTCATCCACTGTCACCCAGCACTCAATAAGCACGGATAGAGCTTTGTGATATCACCAGATGGACATTTAATCACACTAAAAGTTGTGTTGATTTGTTTTAATGGCTGTCATTTCAGGGATTTAGTTACAGATTTGCATAGTTAAATAATGGTGCTTTCCACACCACATAATAAACAGCCAGGGTATTTTAAAAGGGAGCCATGAATAGTCGCTGGTCAAACAACCATGTCTGCAGATGCAGTATTTTCTGCAACATTCTCCTAAAGTCACATGTTTTCCGGACTGAAATGTTTCTTCATAGACAGAATATAATAAGACTGAATAAAAATGTAATGCATTGATATCTAAACATTGTGAAACATAATAATGCTGAAAACAGAGAATAAGCAATGTTAACATGCTGGGTTGTTAATTGTTTATGTCAAGATATTAATTGCAGGCCTGTCATTGTGTGATGATGTTAATGGTTGAAACTTGTCTTTTTTTAATTTTTTTGTCTAAATAGCTTGTATACTATGTATTTTAATATCCATCTCAATAATACTAATGAGCATGGTTTGTTTTACATACAACTGCACTAACATGTTTTCCCCTTCGCTTGTTTTCTCTTTTTTTGTAGCTCCCCCAAGACAATGTATTGATCTTTTCTTTGATGAAAAGTATTCAATAGAGCCTTCGTGGGAATGTAAATTTGACCATATTGAAGTACGAGATGGGCCATTTGGCTTTTCTCCAATAATTGGACGCTACTGTGGCCAGCAAAGCCCGTTGTATATCAGGTCCAGTGGCCGGTACCTTTGGATAAAATTTGTGACCGATGGTGAATTAGAAGCCATGGGATTCTCAGCGAGCTACAACTTCACCGCAGGTAACACATACATTTTTATTCTCCCTTATCAATCTCTGTCATTGATTGCTGTCTTTAGGCTGCAGACTCACGCTTGTGCAGACTCATAATTTATTGTTGTTTTGTTAGGTTTATGGTCGAAGCCTTTCCCTGCCAAATCCTTAGACATACACATCATACATAACAGCATATGTCTAGCAGGCTTGGCTAGATGGATTTATATCCTATTCATCATGTTGTATTTTAGTCCAAAAACATCTTTCTTTCTTGTCTTTCTTATATCCAATCGACTACTGTAAAATCAGGTTATATCTGGATAAAAACCATGTGTTCAAATGACTCATCCATGTCCTGTTCCTGGAATGTCATGATTCAGATGATGTAAAGTGGTGAAGTCTTGTTGAAGTTATTAAGTCAGTCATGTCTCTGGCGGTGTGAATTTGATGCCAGAGGGCGAGGTTTTTCGTGGTAATAGATTTTTACAGATCATTGTAACGAGTGTGAAGTTTACTGACATTGCCGAGACTAGCTAATCGTAATTGTTAAACACAGTCAGCCCAATTACGGTGCCGTCCGAGGGCCTGCCATAGCTCATTTGCATCCCGTCCTGGCTGTTGTCCCATTGCGCGTGTGAGAGGACTCTATCCTCAAACATGATTTGAAATCGATTTCCTTCAGTGCATCCTGCCCTTACTCTGTCTAATGTCTCTGTTAGCTCTCATAATAGTTCATATACATGGACGCAAATTAAACACCAATAAATAGACGTGGAGAATCTCAATCTACACAAAATAATTGCCAAAACATGCTAATATAAGCTGATGATCAGTTTGTATTAGCATGTGCATGTCAAATGATGCTCTTGTTAGACATTTTTAAGAGATGTATGACAAAAATTGATTGAAAAGGATAAAAGAAAGAAAGTGAATTGCACTGAAGATCCCAGGGATAATAATGGCTTATTAATGGAGTATTGAGTGCCATCTGATTTTCTGTGTTGATTGTATATGTTGGAGCAACACAAGAGAGGGCTTGCGGAGAGAATGTAATTCTAGCGATCAGACATCAGAGTGGCCAAGGTCTAAGGTTGCTTTGACAAATGCAGAATCTTCATGAGAAACTTCTGCCAAAGCTGGTGGAACCAGTGAGGAACTGCTCAGTATGTGCGGCCGACCCCTTCCATATTGAAACCCAAGTCTGATAAGGAGTATCTGTGGCATGTGATTTGCATAATTAAGGAGATTAAAGTGCCGAATTCACTTGACTCGATGCTCCAAAAAATCTCGGGAAGGACGTCTGCTTTGGTGGAGGCACAGGGAAACACATGCCCGTGCAGATGGCGCAGCAGATGAATGAGAAACAGGGCCGTGGAAGAACATCAATTAGTCCAGATGAAGAGGACCTCCTAAACCTTCCACATTCCATCCACACGTTATGTATATAATTGGGGACTTCAGTCAGGTCTGGTTTGATGGAATGATGTTCTAGTCATCATTTTGCATTTCAGTGAAGAACAAAAAAACATGTCCATATGGCATCCAGTCAGGCCTTCTGTTGCCTGCACTTGTCAGACATAGCAGTTCACAGACAGTCATCATAAAAATGCTCACAGAGTGAATAAGGCAGCGCTGGGGTGTGAGTTTAGTGTTCGTGTTGACGATTGTGCATATTTCCTCAGAGTAATTTGCAGCCCCGATGGCAAATGAATCAGAGAGAGAGAGAGAGAGAGAGAGAGAGAAAGAGTTGGATAGCAGGATGCTGCTGAGATACATGAGTCATTTTTACAGTTGACTAAAGGTACCGCCACCAGCTTAATCTGTTTCCTGTTTAGTGCAGGCAAACAAATCAAAAGACTTCTCAGTGACAGAAAATGTACCCCCCGAACTGTTGCCTCTATGTTGTTGTTGCTGTTCTATGAATCAGCAGGTCACGTGACCCCCATCCCACCCCCACCCCCTCCTCCTCCTCCTCATAACGAAGGGTTGGTGAAAGGAACGTCGGGGAGGAAAAAAGGGGCCTCGTTCGTCGTCGGCACTTGGAGTGAAATATGACTCGGCTGCCTGCGTAGCCACCAAGCGTCGTAAATCCGGCGCATTGCCCGTGAGCGGTCGCGGCACTCGGCCCTTGTTTGCTCACTGTTACTGCCCGGCTGTCATCAGCACCACTGTCCCGGCCACTGGACCCCGTCATGAATCTCCGGGCGCGTGTTGCTATAAGCGGCAACGGGCCTTACGTAACAGGATGGGGCGGGCGTGTGTGTGTGTGTGTGTGTGTGTGTGAGGGTGATGTGGTGCAGGACCCAGAGAGGTGAGGGACATGATGATGGTGACTGGCCTGTCACGCCGAGCCTTCCAGCGCTCACACCTGTCTCCGTACACCAGCACCTCTGCTCCCGATGCACTCGCTCCCCTCACACACACACACACACACACACGCACATACACGCACACACACACACAAACATACACAGATATGCACACACAAACATACATTCGCACACTTCCTCTAACATTCACACAGCTGCTTGTACCAAACTTCTCTCTCTCTCTCTCTCTCTCTCTTTCTGTGCTCACACACACTCTCTCCACTCCCACAGATAAAGTGGTGATCGGTGACAACATCTAACCAGGCTAAACAAAGGCAAAGAACAAGCAAAAAAACAGTACTTCTGTTCCCTTCACGCTGGCTTGCACTGTTGCCTGGCCAGCTGTTTGAGGGGCCATTCCTGTGTAAATAGACAGGGAAGTACAGTTATAGAGTCAGTGCTGCCCTGATGCAGTGGCCATTTAATAGTCTTGTTTCGTGGCGAGAGAAAAACCTCCTGTGCCTGTTTCAGCTGCTCAACTGCTTTGGAGAATCAGGAGAATAAAAACACCCCTGTGAAGACAGCTGGGCAGAGAGAGAGAGAGAGAGTAAGAGAGAGAGAGAGAGAGAGAGAGATAGAGAGAGATGGGGCTCTGTGAGAGTTGTTAACAAATACAGAGAATCACAGGGGATGCTGATGCTATCTGATACACAAGCACGGAAGTGTGGCGAATGGGACTCAGAAACCTGCTTTAGATTGTTTAAAAGGTCACTCAGTTTCACAGATCCCCTAAGGTATAGGTATTCATTTGTAAGCTTGACTCACACAGCTAGATATTTACTAGAGGGGTGCAACGGATCATTGTTGATTCGTACGGGATTCGTATGAACCACCCCCGATGGTTTGACATGCAGATGAACCACATGTTGGTTGCAAAGTTTAAAGACATTTTTACATTTATTTAGCTTAGTTGAAAAACAGTGCTATTGCCACTGTTAGAATATAGAATATCTTTATTTGTCATTGTCACAGTTACAACGAAATTGTACTTAGTAATAATTCCCCACATCTGGATGTAGAGTTGCAGTGAAAAGGGAAAGAGAAAGCAGTTCACATGTTAAAAGCATATTACAGTCACTGTCATGGCTACGTTACTGGAGAACTGTAGTGAAATTGGATTCATGTTTGATAGCCTATTCAGTTCATCGCTAGGCTATTCGATTTTGACTTTTTGTAGGTTTGTACATGGCAAAGCATTCCATCTTAATAATATGGTCCAGTTCATGAAATCATGGAATGTATACTATAAGTTAAGGACAACAAAAGTAGTCATCCCTATCGTCGAAAACAGCCTCACAATATCAGCCACTACATTCTGTGGAAGGATCCGTCTGCAAATTACACATTTTATAATACTTTAATGTCAAACACAAACTTACAAGCTAAAGGTGGGTGAATGGAATTACAGCTTTAGCTGTATTTGTATGCGTAACCTGGTATGCATTTGGTTCAAAAGGCTTCAAAGGAGTATGAACTTTAGTCACAAAGTCCTGAATCCCTACATGACTACAAGTAACCATCAAATGGAGTATTTTTGTGGAACACTAGGCATACTAATCATGGTAGTGGAGCTTGCGGAACCATGCTGTTTGCATAGGATACCACACTATTTCAGCCAGTAATAAAAAATAGACTCTAAAATACTAGAATAATAGAATACTAAAAATTTATATATAGTATACACACAGTGGGGTGCATACTGTACATACTTAAACCCATGCTAAAGTTGACTAAAAGAGGAATATTTTATTTTTTTGGAAATTGATCTTAATGCCTTACTGTAAGTAAAAAATGAGGAAATATCCAACCTTTAAGGACACCAATTTTCTTTGTGAATGAATAATGTATCATAAATAAATAAATGTTCTTCCTTAAAATACAGGGGTACACACTCAAAGCTTATAGCAATGTGATCAAAGGCTGCAATGCAACACACCTTTCAGTTTGTACCATATGTACAAAGAACTGTATGTACACTCATTCATTATAGTTGAGAGAAGACTTTGACTGAGTGAGGCCATTTACATTTAACCTCTCATTTGTGGATTGGTAAGTATTGGATTTAGAGCTCTCTAATGGTGTTTGAAATTGAGACTGGAATGAAATATAGGGCCTTATCTGGTCACAATATGTGGCTATTCCATAATATTGAACCAGAAGAGGATCTGTGAGAAAATTGAAAATTGAGCCATTGCAAGGAACCTTTGCAGTTTTAGGGGAGCTCTATATCAATGGCTGTGCATTGATTGCATGAACTGAAGCATCCTCAGAGACTTCCCCGACTTTGCACAGAGCCACAGGGATAAGACCAGGAAGAGAGAGGTCTAAAGACTTTGGTACCTGACATTTCAGGGTCTTAGAAGTTTTACATGTAATAAATAGCCAGAGTTGGAGTTGGCGACATTCTGAAGTTTGGCAGAGGCTCATGTAATCAGTCTCTATTATTTCAAGATGGCTGAACACCACAGGGCAAGGCCCTTGTTAATTTTAGATGGGAAATGGCTCTCTGCAGTTCTGATAAACAGACATGTGAATACAGGCGCTGGACCGTGATGTAGCCTAATTTTGCTTCTCGGGAGACTCAGAGTGGCTTTTGGTGCATACATTACTTACTCTCAGCAACAGCAACGAAGCAAGGCATATGATGTCACTGTTTGGTTAGTCTAAATTGAATTTAAATTTAAGTTGTGTCAAGCAAGTGTGCACATGCCCATCACATTCATGGAAAGACATTAGCAAAACGTCAGTATGTATCAAATAGCCTTGTTTGACATTGGTCTGCCATTCCCTTCAGTCGGCACTAAGTGAAGAGAACCTCAGTGTTTGCTTAACTGTTTATTGAGCCAAGTTGAGTTGACATTTCACCGATTTTGCTCCACTGGCAGCTCCTGGATTTAGTAAGCGAACTGAACCTACACTCTTGAGGGAGTGGAATATGGATGGTCAGTTTCACTTGACCTCTGGGACCCTTATGGCCTCATAGCAGTGCAGCAGGTGTAGTCAGAGACAAAAGTGGCAAAAAAGTTAAAAACAAGCTGTTTCAACTCAGAGTATCCCTTCAACAGAGTCTGACTCAGAACTGTGTGTGTGTGTGTGTGTGTGTGTGTGTGTGTGTGTGTGTGTGTGTGTGTGTGTGTGTGTGTGTGTGTGTGTGTGTGTGTGTGTGTGTGTGTGTGTGTGTGTGTGTGTGACGTCTCTCTGCAGGGTGTGTGTAACTTGCAATCTCTCTCAAGCTGGGTCTATTTATCCACATAAACGTTATCAGCATTGCCCTTATGGGTCTCGTCGGAGGGCTATCAATATAAACCACATGTGTTTGGCCTGCTGTTCGGAATCGACTTAATGCCTCTCTCATGCGTCTGCGTGTGTGGTTAAAGGTGATTTCATTACTCGCCAGTGCGTGAAGTGAGACTTACACACTTGTGTGTCTTCTCTGTATAGTCTGTCTGTCAGTCAGTCACTCACCTCAGACAGTGGAGGTGGTGGCAAGTCTGACTGCGCTTGTTCAGATTCACTATGGAAGTGCTCAGTGATAAATCCGGTTTTATGCCTCCTCTTTGTGATTGGGGAGAATAACACTCTGGGTGAGTCTGAATGAGGAGGGCCAAAATAAATTCTAGACTAGCGTGACAAAAAAAAAAAAAGAAAAGCTCAGGGCAGTGTGAGCATGGCTTTCGATTTTGCAGAGAGGGGTGTCTTCAAAATGTAACACAGACCAAAGAGTTGTGTCTGAATTACTAGTACTGTGGAAATCACAGTGGAAGTTGCTGTCAACTAAAAGGCATAGTGCAGTCTTACTTGGGTTTTTCAAAGGAACCAGAGAGATGCTAGCATGTATTAACCCATTGGCCGATCCATTAAAATGTCCTCTAGAACACTGAGATCAGCCGTGATACATTTAAAGTCTTGCTTACAGTATGTGTGTGTTTTTGTTACCTAAAGGCTGAGTCTCTTGCACACATACTGTACTGTGTGCCTACAGCACTCCTTCTCTCTCTCTCTCTCTCTCTCTTTTCTTCTTTTCTGGTCATGAAAAATGCAGGTGTTCCACACAGCACAGAGTTATGTAGAGGTGTAATCTAATCATCTAAAGTAATGCTATCAGTCTAAGATGTTTTGGCACCAGCCGAAGCTGCCAAGGTTGAGAAAGGAATACTTGCTCTCGGATTTCTGGCTGTTTGTCTCCCGGCAACTATTTTTGTCTTTGCATCATTTGCAGGGAAGCAGTGAAGCAGGTGCAGTCTAGACAGTGAAATGGACCATTGAATTGGTTAAAGGAGAAAAAAAGAAAGAAAGAAAGGCAGGGGATGGAGGGAGGGGGTAGAACGAGAAGGGGACTTTGATTTTTTTTTTTGTAAAAACCTTTATTCAAAATACATTGCAAATCAAATCAGTCCATGTGTACAGTTCAAAAGTCTTCTGTGGTCATTTGTTGTGAAAGAACTCCCTTGCAAATGCCATTACTCCCTAAATAAGCACAGGGTGGAGGAAAACATAGAGCGAGAGAGAGACAGAGAATCTTTTAATTTATTTTATGGCCCTTCAGAATGTTGCAATAAGTTCCATTAACATGAACAAACCTTCCTACTGGTCAGAGGTCTGATAATTCTGTATAATGATCGCAGCCAATGGCAACAGGTTTTGTGCTACTGATTCAAGTCTTTCATATCATTCCGCAAGTAGTCTGTTCACTTGTAATGGAACTTCATTGAAAGTCAAATTCAGCAAGTAATGCGTTGCCATGCGACACATCTGAAACTTTCAAGTTCAATTTGTGGGGCAAACTATTAGCAGAAGCCAGGAAAGGGTAACAAGATCATTTAAAAGACACATTGTGTGAAGGTTCTTTTCTCGTTCTGGAGCCATATAAGAGCTATATAAGCGGGATACTGTAATGTCTGCTGGTCATTGTCAGAAAATAAGTCCCTTCAGTGTCATGTCCCGTTCTAATGGTTACAGAACTTGAGCAAAACTTTTTGAGATGGCATAAAAAGCAAAATGACCACGAAGGGTGAATTTAAAGTATTTATTTACAAAAAATAGAATAGCAAAATAAAAATGAATCAGGAAATAATACTGCAAACAAAGTCAAAACACAAGGCCTCAAACACAGCCTCAAACTCAAGCAAGCCTTTAAATTGAAGTTGAATTGAATTGAAAATTGAATTGAGAAAGCGACAGACAGAGAGAGACAGGGAACAACAATGCTTCACTTATAATGTGGACAAACCCCATCATCCACTCCAATGGCCTGTGCTGATTCTTATTCATTTTTATGTGCAGTTTCTGTCCTGCCCCCTGTGTGTGTGTGTGTGTGTGTATGTATGTGTATTTGTGTGTGTGTGTATTTGTGTGTGTGTGTGTGTGTGTGTGTGTGTGTGTGTGTGTGTGTGTGTGTGTGTCTCAAGCTACAACAGCAACCGACTCAGAGTTAGCAATGAAGCTTTGCATACGCTTATGTAATAATCGATGTGGAGATAGAGAGAGGAAGGATAGCAGGACAGTATACTGTAGGATGCTAGAAACAGAGGGAGAGAGGTCAACTGCTCTAGTTCCCTGCGTAGCGCCAGGCAAGCTTGCCAGTGGTGAGCGCACTCAGTTCAGTCTTATCAGCAGCAGCCTCTCACTTCCTCTGAGAGACCAGCGTGTCTTTATCACTGCACTTACTTAAAGAATTCTCTCAGAGGAATTTCATTTGTGTTCCAGCTTGTTTTCAACCACACCCCCCCCCCCCCACACACCCCCCCCTCACACACTCACAAACACACACACAGACACACACATACACACAGACACACACACATAAGTGCACACCTACACAATTCCAGCCCCGGCACCCACGTACACACAAACACACCAATTACCTTTCCCGAATCAATCTGCTAGCCTTGGAACAGGAACCCCTTTCAGGTACTTGCCTTTCTTTTCTTTCGTTCTTTTTTCCCTTTCTTCCTTTCTTTCAGCGTAGAGCTATAGGGGACTATGCTGAAAGCCAATCTCCTCGCCTCATCTCACCTCACCTTGTTTTCGCTGCGCCTCTTCTGCCATCAGTGGCTGGGTCTGAATTGCACACGGCGATGCGCGCTTGGAAGGTCTCCTGCTTCGCCTGACGCGTGTCCTTGTTCTCCGACTCTGCTCTGTCGCCTGGCTGCATGTACGGCGGAAAAAGGCACGCGTCGCTACAAGCCTCTTCTTCTTTTTTTTTATGAAGAGAACGCCTTGTCCTGCAAACCCGTCCTACGCTGTTTTGGGGGGTAATAGCTTTGCCTGTGGGGGTCTGCACTATTACCCTCCTCCTGTGATGGAGCGCTTGCCGCCACGCTGCGAGACAGTCTTAAGTCATTACACTGTACAAAGGCAGCAGTTACAGGCACCTGTACTTCCCCTCTCCGAAACCCCCTCACGTAACCGCTCAAACAAGCATCAACGACTCACACATGCTCACAACTCACAAGAAGTTAGTCTGTGCTACTCCCCCGCAACTGCTTAATCAGTTCTTCGGAGTGCTTGTTTCTATCCTTATCACTTTGAGTGGCACGTCTCTAATGAGCGCCATGTCATAATTGATTTAATTAAGGCAAGGCCGCCTCTGTCCCTAAGTGAAGTGTGAGGTTTGCAGTGTCGTGTCTCTGCCTAGTGGATGTTTTCAGTCGGCTTCACACTGCTAAATCTCCTTTGCGGTTTAAATACTGTGCATCTGCATTGATGCGGATTTCCTACACGGAAGATGGTATTTGCTTAACCCCTATGTGTTGTGCGAAGCTCTATGATGGCCATAGGTTATTATATAGATTAGTGAAATCTCTGTGTCAATGCGTGACGAAATGCTGGCATAAGGATATTGTACAATGGATCACTTCTTTTATCACTGGAGTAATGCATTCACTGCACACAAGGTCATGTCATCTTGAAGCAAATCATATTTGAAAGCTGCATTTGGAATGAAGAGAAAAGTCAGAAAGAGATTATATGTAAAAAGTGTACAGTAAAATCCGACAACAATAGCCTGATCCGGATTAAAGGACAGCTTCTTGTATGTGGGTAGGGCACTTAAAAAAATCTGTGTTGTTTGTCTTGCAGTGGCTTTTGGTGCGTTGAGTATTGACATATTGTCACAGATTGATTACCGTTCTTAAGAGGGTTAACATGGTACATGCACATTGTAGTCCTAGGGAGATAAACTAGTGTAAGGTTTCAACTGGTTCGGATACAGCTGTAAAATGAATGAATATAAAAAAGTGAAGTAATTATTTACATAGAATGAGAACTTTTGATGTGTGTGAAAAATACTGCACAAATAGGATTCAGGAACCTAAATAGACAATAAAACCTTGTGGTTAACATGTTAAGTAAATAATTGACAGCCTAAGGAGAGTGTTAAAGTGAGCTACTGCAAGGATGTAGTGGAAATGGTATTCTGTCTGCGCCCAACTATCCTGCCATTCACATGGTGACTTTCCATAAAGGCCTTAATGCAAACAAATGAAAATAAAATGTTCCGTTTCTCTTTAAGAAAATAGAGACTGAAGCCCAGGTTTTTATGTCTTTGGCTTGAGCATAGCCCAGAGGAAGTGCAGAAGCTCAGGACGTCTGGCCCAAGCAACACATAATATATAATTATTATGGCCGTGTGCCCAGGTAAGGTTAGGGCCTTCCTATAATATTATCCTGGATGGCCGCTCTACCTTCTGCCATGAAGCATAGCCGAAACCAACTGCTTGCACTGAAATGTTCCAGGGCATGAAGCTAACATGACTATATTATAGCTCAGTGAATGGTTTTATTGCCACTAAGAATGTACATGATTGTAGGAGACCCTGTCTGTGACTTCTTTCCCGGTAGTTGCAAAATTACAGGAACAGCTTCTCACTTTGTTTTACTTATTTATTTCTAAATATTTTCAATATTGTCTCAATACTATGAGTATCAGATAAGTCTGCATAATCTCCTGAAAATGATTGCTTGTTATTTGAGGGTGTCGTAAATTTGAACCTGTACTGTGCGCTCATAGCCAATTACCCTCCCAGCTATGTGTGGTTAACTGAAAAGATCTTGGAAAATCAATTAAGTCAGAGTTCCAGATTAAAAAGACAAAAAATAGATGCAGTTCTCCCTAAGGGTACATTAACTTTGGCTGATACTAATTGCTAGGTGCACAGACCCGGAAAGTCACCTACAGTATCATGTGAGCTTGTCTCAGCGGTGCGCGCAAAAACACAAAACAATCCACTGAACAAGATGGCTTTCTGGCCATTTCATTTTCTCTTTGCCAAGCTCAATTAATCCCAGCACTCAAACAGTCATCGTTCCATTCGCCCATGCCTGCCTCCCTCTGTTTCCAATATTACTTTTGGTCCCATGGAAATATAGGGCAGATTTGAAAAAGAAAAAAAAGGGGGGAAAAACAGAATGACAGTGTGGAGTGAGAGAGCTTGATAACAGTTCCAGGCCAGTGTTGCTCCCCAAGGCTCTCCATATCTGCATATGCATTGCAGGAGTGAGTGTGCTTGCTCATGAGTTGCATGAGTTTTCTTTTTTTCCCCCTTTTCTTTCCGAGGACGGCTATCAGTTTTGAACATGTGGGCCGTAAATGGG